>NW_027635949.1:70993-102401 GCF_903797595.1 Erithacus rubecula | reverse complement strand
CTGCAAACCGTGCAGAGAGGAGCCCACGCTGCAGCAGGTACTGGCAGGACTTGTGAGCCCATGCAAGTGTGACCCACGCTGCAGCAGTTTGTGAAGAACTGCTGTCTGTGAGACAAACTCACCTTGGACAAGTTCATGGAGAAGCGTCTCTGGGAGGGACCCCTTGGTGCAGCAGGGGAACGACTCCTCTCCCCGAGCAGCAGGAGAAACAACACATGAACTGAGCAGAACCCCCATCCCCTGTATCCCTGCACCCACTGGGGCAGGAGGTAGAGCTGGGAAGGAGGGAGGGATGGGGAGAAAGTGTTTTTAAAGCTTTATTTTACTTCTCACTATCCTGCTCTGATTTAGAGAGGAAGAAATGAAATTAATATTTCTAATTATGAACCTGGTTTTCCCATGATGGCATTTGCTGGGTAATCAGTCCCAGTCCTTATCTCAACCCATGAAACCTTCATGTCGTTTTCTCTCTCCTGTCCATCTCTGGAGGGGAATGAGAGAGCAGCTTTGGTGGGTGTCTGGATTCCAGCCAGGGACAACTGACAATACTTCCTTTCTCTCATCCCTTCTTTCTTTCCAGAGGTCACAGTGCAGAGGTTGAGTGTGGCTTTGATGGGGGCAGTGAAGGTGTTGGGGAGCAGCAGGGACAGGAGCCCCAGGGATGTGGGACAGGCATGAGAGGGGCCCAGGCAGCTGGCAGGGGGCAAGGCCTGTCCCCCTGGGCCAGCAGCAGCCCCGTGCCCTGCCCAAGGCGCTGCCACCAGGGGCTGGGCCCAGAGGCAGGGGGAGACCCCAGTCCCGGGGGCGGCGTTTCTGCCCCGAGCCCCGTCCAGCCCAGTCTGCCCCAAGTGCACAGTGACCACTGGCACGGCTGCACTGGACAGAGTGACCTGCTGGGGACACTGAGAGCTGCCCTGGGACACTGCCCTGGGGATGGCACAGGCACCAAACACTGCACTGTGGGAGATAAGACAGAGTGCTGTGGATTTAATCAGCATAAGCAGCTTGATAACCAAGTTGTCTTGGCAAGAGCAAACAGAGCTTTGAAGACTCCATGAAGATTGGATCAAGACTGGTGACAGGAAAGAAGAATGAATCAAACAGAAATGTTGCAAATGTGTAGACGTGTTTCTGTGATGTTTAACCCAACCAATGTGGTAAAAAAAATACCAGCTTTCCTAAAAATGATATATAAGCACATGTAGCTGAGAGTAAATTTGGATTCTGATCAGCAGTCAGTAGACCCCCTCTCTCTCCCAGTCGTTGATTCTCCAGTGCTGAGCGCTGCCGTGCCGGACACGCTGGATCTCCAGGAGGAGCTGGAGCCCAAGGCAGCAAAGTGGCACCATTGACATTGCCAATGCATTTTTCTCCATTCCTTTGGCAGCAGAGTGCAGGCCTCAGTTTGCTTTCACCTGGGGGCACGTGCAGCACCCCTGGAACCGACTGCCCCAGGAGTGGAAACACAACCCCACCATCTGCCACGGGCTGATCCAGGCTGCACTGGAAAAGGGTAAAGCTCCAAAACATCTGCAATACATCAATAACATCATTGTGTGGAGGAACACAGCAATAAAATTATTTGAGAAAGGAGAGAGGATCATCCAGATTCTGCTGGTAGGAGGTTTCCCCATTGAGAAGAGCAAAGTCAAGGGACCTGCCTGAGAGATCCAGTTCCTGGGAGTAGAGTGGCAAGATGGACAGAGCCAGATCCCCACTGGAATGAACAATGAGATGATCACAGTGTCTCCACCAAGCAGCGAGAAGGAAACACAAGCTTTCCTAGGGGCCATAGGTTTTTACAGAATGCATTCCTGAGTGAAGTCACATTGTGAGCCCTCTCTACCTGCTCACATAAGAAGAACAATTCCAGCTGTGGCCCTGAACAGCAACAAACCTTCACCCAGACCAAGCAGAAAATGGCTCATGCAGTGCCCTTGGCCCAGTCAGGACGGGACCAGAGGTGAGGAATGTGCTTTGCTCTGCAGCCAAGAACAATGGCTTGTCCTGGAGTCTTTAGCAGAAGGTGCCTGGGGAGACTCTAGGCCAAGCACTAGAATTCTAGAGTCAAAGTTACAGAAAGTCTGAAGCAAATTACACTCAGAAAAAAACCCCCAAAACTAAGAACCCATCAATATCTTATCCACCTATGGGAAAGTTGAAGCCACCTCTAAAGAAATTTTAACAAAAGCACAACTCCTCCTGGCACCCTGACTCCCGGTGCTGGGGTGGGTGTTTAAAGAAAAGGCTCCTCTACCCACCACGCCACCCACACCACATGAAGCCCATGGATTGCTCTCATCACACAGCACGGCCGGATTAGAAATACAAATCACCCTGAAATTTTAAAAATACTTTAAACCGGCCGCAAGATAACAACTTTCAGATGAACCAGAAGTGGAAAGTGGCCGCAGGGAGCCCCACACAATGAGTCACACAAGCTACTGAAGGAGAAGGTGAATCAAGTGCACTTGCTGAACTCAAAGCCATTCAGGTGCTTCGGGACACTGCTGAAATACAGAACTGGCCAAATTTCTACCTTCATACTGAATCAGAAATAGTAACCAATGCTCTGTGGAGTTAGCTAGAAAGATAAAAAAAGGCCATTTAGCAACATAATGGAAAACCAATTGAGGCTGCTGATGAGTGGAAAAATATTGTCACCTATAAGTAGGCACAAAACTAAAAAGCAGATTTAACTATAAATTGCATTTCTGAAGTTATCCATAACTGTAAGACATGTGCTAAAATCAAGCAAGCCAGGCCAATAAAGCCTCTCTAATATGGGGGGCAGTATTCCAAATATAAGTATAAAGAAGCCCAGCAAATGAACTACATCACACTGCCTCAAACCCCCCAAGGCAAGTGGTACGTGATCCCCATTGCAGAAGCCACCACTAGATCATTAGAAACCCACCCTGTACCTCACACTACTACTCAAAACACCGTCTGAAGCCCAAAAAAGCAAGTCCTATAAAGACACAGCACCCCTGAGAGAATCATCAGACAACAGGACCCATTTCAAGAACAGCCTTAGAAACACCTCAGCCAAAAACCAGGATATTGAATAAACAGATCATATCCCTTAGCACACACCAGCTGCCAGGAAAGTTGAACTGTAAAACAGACTACTTAAAATTACCCTAAAGGCACTTGGCAGGGAAACATCCAAAAACTGAGAAATGAACTTAACAAAAGCCACCTCAATAGTCAACACCTGAGAGTCCATCACTCAAGCAAGTCCTGCCCACTCTGAAGCCTTGCACACAGTGGATGGGGATAAAGTTCCTGTAGTACACATAAAAGGTATTTTAAAACTGTTTAGATTAGGCCCACCTCAAGCAAAGGCAAACCAATCCGTACAATTGGTTTTGCTCAAAACCTAGTTACACTTAGTAGGTAATGCAGAAAGAAAAAGAAACCCATTGAGTACCACAGAAAAACCTAATCTTAAGTGAGAACTGTGTGTAAAGTTTGACTGGATTAAAATATATAGCAGAGTTGAAAGAAGGTATTAATTAAGGTGGGATGTAGATGGTAATAGAATAAGGCGTAGATAATGTCTGAAGTTGAAATGCAAGATGCAAGCAGAAGTATGCATTCTATCAACATCTGCTGAAACCAGGTGGAGCAGGGCTCCTTATCTCTTCCATTACCCATCCCTCACAACTCCTCCCCACAAGGAGTTATACCTTATGGGAGATGCCCCACCCAAGGAGAAAAGCCAAGCATTTCCTACCTAAATAAAATCTGAAATTTGAAACATCAGAGCAACCTTTCCCACTAAATTCACAGAAGGACACCACGCCTATCTTCATCACAACTAGATGTTAAAAAAGTAACTACACCCTTCTCCAAAATCATTGCTCCAACAAAACCACATCTGTCACTCCGAGAAAACTCCAGGTACCATTATTCAGACTGTAACCAACAACCTTAACTGTTTAATCACCTGAGGGGATCTGGAGAAATGTCCCTGGTGAGAAAGTCCTCGAGCTCCCTGCAAGAGCACAGAGCAGAGCACACTCAGACTGCATGGCTGCTCCTGAGGCAGCCACCTCTAAGTGCTTCCCAGCCTGTCCCAAAGCATAGCAATTCCAGCTGAGCTCTTCCTCCCCTCCTTTGGAATACTTCCAGCCCAGTAATTTGACAGCAGCCCAAACAAACATGCTGGAAGGTGTCTCATCACTTTTAAGAACACCAGAAGAGGATCTGCCCAGAACCCAGTCCAATTTGGCTTTGAACACTCCAGGGATCCAGGGGCAGCCACAGCTTCTCATGACAACCTGTGCCAGGGCCTCAGCACCCTCACAGGGCAGAATTCTCTCCCAATATTCCATCTATCTCTGCCATGTCTCAGTAAGAAGTCACTGTCCCTTGTTCTGTCTCTACTGGCCCCTGGCTTAAGTCCCTCTCCAACTCTCTTGCAGCCCCCTCAGGCATTGGAAGGGGTTCTAAGGTCACCCTGGAACCTTCCCCAGGCTGAACAACAGCAACTCTTGCATCCTTTTCCCTAGGCGCTGATGCTCCAGCCCTTGGAGCATCTTCCTATTAATCCCATGGCCTCCTCTGGACCTCTGCAGATCATCTTGGAGATGTCAGGGAGAAACCCATTCTTGCCTCTGGGAAGAACTGAGGCTGTGCTGTAAATTGGGCTGAAGGGAAGGCAATGAAAAGCTGCTCCCTTGTTTGTGCCTACGGACTCCAGTGGAACAAGGATGGAGCGGAAGATGTGGCCAGGAGCCTCCCATTCCCTCCTAGGCCTGTCCCCACAGCAAGCACCAAAGCTCTGAACAGCCAACTGTTAATCCCTTGCCATTCCCAAAGGGAACCAGTTCCCCTGAGGCACACGCCCAGCCCAGCCAGGTCCCTGCTGGGTCTGGCACACGGAGAGCAGTGGCTTTTTCGCTCACCCGCCGGCTGCCCATCTGCTCCTTTGGCACCAACAGTCACCAAATCCCAGTGTCCAAAGGTCGTTGATTTTGCAGGGTCTAAACCCAAATCTCCAAAGGCCCTTGGCCTTTGCAGAGCCTAAGCCCCAGTGACCAAAGGCCCTTGGCCTTTGCAGGGTCTAACCCCAATCACCAAAGGCCCTTGGCCTTTCCAGGGTCTAAACCCCAGTGACCAAAGGCTCTTGGCCTTTCCAGGGTCTAAACCCAAATCTCCAAAGGCCCTTGGCCTTTGCAGGGTCTAACCCCAGTCGCCAAAGGCCCTTGGCCTTAGCAGGGTCTAACCCCAATCGCCAGATGTCGTTGGCCTTAACAGGGTCAATAGCACACAAAAGGTGCCGTTGGCCTTGGCAAGGTCTGAGCCCCAACGCTCATGAGCTGTTGACAGCTCCAGGGTCCAAACCCCAATGAGCCAGGAGCTGTCAAATGTTGCCAGGGTCCAACCCCCAACATTCCAAACATTCCATGGCCTGTTGACGGTTGCCGCGGTTGCCAAACATTCCATGGCCTGTTGAGGGTTGCCAGGGTCCAACCCCCAACATTCCAACATTCCATGGCCTGTTGACGGTTGCCAGGATCCGAAGCCCATCATTCCAGGGACTGGTGGAATGGCCCTCCCCGGCTCTCCCCAGCGCCAGCTCCCTGCTGGCTCTGGCACCTGCCCTGCCTCCCCCGTGTCCCCACAGTCGTGCCGGGCAGGGCCCTGGCTCAGAACATGAGTTCCAAGTTGCTGGTCCAGACAGCATCAATTTTAAGGCTCAGCATTCTCAAGAACCACATCCTCTTTAGGGATGCGCTTAGTTCCTGAGTCACAGGAATTCTTCTGTCTTCCCTGACACGGGGGAGATGTAAGAAAAAGCCCATAAAGATTCTTGGTGCTTACAAATATTCATGGAAAAGAAAGCCTTGTGTTTAGAACAGTCACATGAGGAGGAAAAATGGTGTTTCAGGGGCTTTTGAAATTCCTGCAGAGAAATGCCAAGAGCTGCAGTGTTTAAGGCTTATAAAATAGATCAAAAATGACACCGTCACAAGTGCAATTTTTTCTCTG
The DNA here is from genome assembly GCF_903797595.1 of Erithacus rubecula. NCBI lineage: Eukaryota > Metazoa > Chordata > Aves > Passeriformes > Muscicapidae > Erithacus > Erithacus rubecula. The sequence continues at coordinate 96,401 of NW_027635949.1, read as the reverse complement.
CACTGTGTTTGGCAATATATCTAGATCTTCTAGGCAGAAGAAAATTCTTGTTGATTACATCAAAGTTTCCTCGCTAGGAACAGACCTTCAAGAACCATATGGGTATGCTTGGAAAAGCTTTAGTAAGTATTTTTTGCCCTGATCTTCAATAGCACTCTTCTGTGTCCTATGGAGGACTTCTGTGTCCCAGTTGACAGGAACTGGCAGGGCACAAATCCTCCATGGAAGAGAAGAGCTGCACCTGCCTTCTCCAGGGCCTGTCTCTGCAGAGACTGATGGCCCAAGGCTGTCACTGCCAAGTGACATCAGTTCAGAGATCAATGCAGCTTCAAGTCTCTGTTCCACAAGAGCAGCCCTGGGCTCCTTGAGCAGAGCTGCAAAGGAGCAGGAGAGCTCCTGGTGAAGGTCTGACAGCTCTTGCCTGGTTTTTGAGCAGCTCTCAGTGTAGTTCTGCCGGTATTGTCAGTCCCAGGCCAGCTGTGACTGCAGCAGGGACACCTGGAAGAGGCACAAGGCCCAGCTCAGACAAGCCCACGCTGGCAGCAGCATCCGCAGCCCCACGGTACCGGCTGTCGGGGCACACACAGCCTCCAACTCCAGCCCTCACCAACACTCTGCCCTTGGGGAAGGGAAAGGAACAGGCTCCCAGACTGCCCCTGAACAGAGCTCAGATGGTCAACAAGTCCAGTTCATGGCAGGAAAACCCTTCCCATGTACATCCCTCAGCCACCACAGCTCTATTAGAGAGTTCTGGCAGCATGGAGGAACCCTACACTGATTTCAAAAGCACACATTTGTGGCACTGACCCATTTCTGTGCCTCAGCAAGAGGGCTGCTGCTCCCCTGAGCTACTGGAGGACTCTTTACTTGAACTGTGGGACAGCCAGCCCAGCTGTGAGGGGAATTTGGTGCTTGGGGATTTTGGTGCTTTCTTGAGGCATTTTAACACCCCAAGCCCCATTTTATACCTCTGAATTTCAAAATTATACCTTAATTTTAACTTGTTTGTATTTATTCATCTTTATTATGCTTCTACTCCATTTTACTTATTTTCAAGGGATTCTTAAAAGGATTTGGGGGATTTTTTCGGGAGTTTCTTGGTTTTGCCAGGTCTTAACACACAATGCACCTTTTCAACCTCCTATGGTTTAAATGTAACTAAAATATAGCCTTAAATATTTCATACTTATTCAAATTTATTCCATCTTTGTCTGTTTAATTGAAATGTTGAGGAACTGCTCCCGCCCCGCCCCCATCCTGCCCAGTCAATCCCTGAGGGGAGTTTGGCTGAGGTGGGAACTGCTCCTGCCTGCCCCCATCCCATCCAGCCAATCCCTGAGGGGAGTTTGGCTGAGGCGGGAACTGCTCCTGCCCGCCCCCATCCTGCCCATCCAATCCCTGAGGGGAGTTTGGCTGAGGCGGAACTGCTCCTGCCTGCCCCCATCCCGTCCAGCCAATCCCTGAGGGGAGTTTTCCCCGCCCGTGGTTTGGGCGGGAGCCGCCCCCCCATAGTCAATCCCTGAGGGGGGAGCGGCCGAGGCGGGAACTTCTTCCTGCCCCCCCCTTGCCGATCACTCCCCCCCTCCCCTGCCTCGCTTCCACTGCCCCCTCGTGACTCTGAAATTTCCCCAGCTGCCCCAGTCTGGTTTATACTGGTTTATACTGGTTTATTCTTTCCCCTCCCCAGGTAGAGGAGCTCCAGTGCCCCCCATCCCCCAGAGCATAAAATTCACATCGCTAGAGTTTCGTGTCCATAAAGGAAGCAGTGGAGTCCCTTGATTCGAACAAAGGGAGAGAGTCCATGAGGCGTGTGTCCAGTGGGGTCTCTCTCAATTAGTTGGAGCAAGTAGCCTTCTTTTCTCCTCATTTCCCAGCCGCATTTTCTTCTCATTCACTTTCCCCGTTGGCTGAGGTATTAGGAAGGTACTCGGGACATCCCGATCTGCCTATCCATGCCCCGCTTAGTGTGTACCCTCCGTAAAACACAGGATGCATGATCATTACAACTAGCTAAATCAATTTATATTTTCTACAAACTTTACTAATTGACATGGACTGCTCCTCAGCCAGGTTCATGCTAAACTCCTGAACTTTGTGTAAAAGAACAAAGACTTCATAGGACTGTGAGAGATGAGGAGATGTTTTGCTGAAGCCAAAGTTTCTTCTCCCCTCCCTCCCCCATGCCACTGGTACTCACACACGGCCATGGCCTGAGGGGACACCCTGGTGGCCTTCAGGTGGGAGCTGGTGAGGGTGTCCTGACCAAGAGCCTGCAGGGCTTCAGCCCCTTCAGGGGAGGCTGGGAGGAGCTGCACCCTGAAATGGCCCCCGCAGCCCCTCAGCCATGCGGCTGCACTGGTGCATGACTGGCTCCATGCATTTGGAGGTGGGAAGGGGTCTCAGGACATCCAGGGCGGCTTCTGGAGGAGCTTTGTGGGGGTTACAGTGGCTGGGGAGCTTCAGGGCATCTTGGGGAAACAGGGGCAATTTGGAATGGGGAGAATATGGGAGGGCTAGGGATCAAGGTTTTCTGTGTCTTTAGAGGTGGGGAGGGGACTGGGGGGCTGATTTTGGGGCCTGCTCTGATTATTGGGTACCCACCCCACCTCAGCAAAGGGCCAATGGTTTTTTTCTTCTCCTGTCCAGGAGGGAGGTGGGCTTTGAAGATCCCACCTTATTTGTGGGGGGTCCCTTTGTCACCAAAACAGCAGGAAAACAAAACAAAACAAAACAAAAAACCAAACCAAACAAAACAAAAAAAAACTCAAAAAAAACCCCTCAAAACAAAACAAAAAAAGCTTCTTCAACAGCATTTTTAGTGTTAGAGAATCCAAGTCATTACCTTATTCTGGCCAGAATGTTGTTCTCGCCAGGATGTGCAACAAATCATTTAATCCACACATTGTCCAGGTGTGCAGAGAAAATAATTCCATCACTCATGAATTTTACTAGATTTTTCAGATACTTACACAGTCAAAACCCATCAAAATGCATCTTGCAATGTACACTGGTCCCACATTATGCAGTTCTCAGTATTTGGTTGCCTATTCATTACAGTTCTCTTCACCTCTGATGCTAATTAGGTTCTGATTCTTATCTCTTTTCCCAGACCAGTGATGTTTGGAGTTGATTGCTGTTAATGATTGTTAATGGTCATTATCTCCAGTGTATCTTCTGTGCTACTCCCAGTCTGCTGAGTTGTTAAGCTTGTCAGACCTCACCTGCTGGACCAGTGCCTACAAAGAAAGTTAAATTCCCTTTTCCCGTGCCAAGGGCGAATGTGGTGGATGCAGACTCAGAAGTTGTAAGCAGTCAGAAGTTGTAAGCAGTTAAATCGTTGTTACAACAGTTAACAGTTATGTTCTGAGAGTTGTTACATTACCCGTTAGGATGAAAGTATACATTCTGTACCCCTCACTCCCCCGCAACTCTGTAATGTTTCCCAGTTCCTACGTTACACTACCCATTCTGCCGAGAATATACATTCTGTACCCCTCACTCCCCCGTAGCTCTGTATTCCCTAATGGTTCCCAGTTCCTACGTTCGCCATTGTCCCTCATCTCCTCCGCCTTTCCCTTCTCCCTATTTCCTGTTTCCTGCTGCTGCTCAAAAGACTCTGCCCCGTATGCAAATCACCAATATTCCCAGACAGACCCTCCCAAAGGCAGAGGTCCCAGCTAAATCTAAACATTAAGAAAACCAAAAAAACTACACCAAGTGCTGTGAAACCAAGGACCATGGGCCATGGAGAGCACCTTAAACTACCAAGGAAAGACTTCACCAGAACAGCTACAACCTAGGAGAAAGAACACAACAATGAGACCCCTAGACCAAGTGAGCTGAACGGGAGATATGTGTGTGCGAGTGAGGACTGAGACTCCCCATCCTGCTGCAGGATGGCTAGGGGACCTTTCCCTGCGACATCACTGGCTCAACTGCAGCAGCAGCAGCAGCAGCAGCAGCAGCAGGCGGCAGCCTTCCCGTAGCCCCTTTCAATACAAGAGCTGCATTTAATAAAGGCTTCGGCCCTGCTTATTTATAACAGCGAACAAAACTGGCTAAAGTTACATAAAAATTTTAACCTTTGTAGCATTTCCAACACCTTCCTGATTTTGGGGTCTCTCCTGATTTTGGGTTTTCCCTCTGATTTTGGAGATCCCTTAATTTTGGCGATCCCCCCAAGACATACATCCCAGGACCTGTTCTCTTATCTGAGGAGGCTCAAGGTCCCAGCTTCTTTGGCAGATGTATTGTCCTGATATTGGAGTCTTCCACCAAGATTTTGGGATGCCCCCTGGTTTTGGAGCTCCCTTAATTTTCAGGCCTCCCCTGATTTTGTGGACCATGCAATATGTGTTCTCTTCCCACCAGGAGGGGCTGGGCAGGTCTTGGGGGTCTCTCCTCCCATCTAGGGAGGCCTGGGGCATCTGGGGGTTCCATCTACTAATGTAGGTGTTCCCCCTAATGTTGTGACCCCCCGATTTCTGGGTTCCCAGGCCGCACATCCCAGGACGTTTTCTCCTCGGAGCTGCTCTAGTTCCACTGTGGGGGTACCGAGGGAGTGCTTGGGATTTTCGGGGCAGGGAGGAAGCCCCCCACCCACTGCCAGCTGCTCCATGGTTTGTATCCCCCCTCCCACGCCCTTCTCATCTATGGTGGATACCAGCCTTCTACTGCCTCATGCAGGATCATCCCTGGGGAGAGTACTGGGAGTTCTGAGAGGGGATATAGGGGGACATATGTGGGGAATATGGGGGGACAGAGTCCTGAAGGTCTCTGGGTAGTCCTCAACAGGGGGACAGGAGGTGAGTTATGGGGTCCTGTGAGAGCTCCTGGCCTCTCTGGGGACAGTTATTGGGCTGCCTCTCACCTGACCCAGACTTTGCTCGTTCCTGCCACACCCTTCCCCTCATCCTTCCCACCCTGCATGGTCCTGCTCTGCACTGCCCCTCACCTGCCCCACCCCTGCCACACCATCTCACCTGTGCAGCTCCAGTGTCTGGGTGAACTGTACCGACTTACTCCACATGGATTGGCACCAGTGCAGGGCCGGGGTATGGGGGGTCTGGGAACACCAAGAATGGCTTCCCTTGAGCCACCATCTTTGGAGACTACTGATGCCCAAAACTAGACAAGAATATAAAACTCTAGAGTTGACTCAGCTACAGAGCAGGTATCTGTTTATTCAGCTCTGGGAGTGAGGGGAATTTCTCTGCCAAAACCTCACCCCATCTTTTTCGGGTTTCAGTTGAGTTTTAAAATTTCTTCTTTGCAACGTCTCATTTACAATATATTAGTAGCATACTCATATTTGCACAAAGCTGTGTCATGATTTTATAGCAATTTGTTGCTTTCACACGTGTCAGTTCCTACTGAGGTGGTCACCAGCCTTCTTGTGAGAAACAAGAGTCCCTCTTTAAAATTTTTAAAAATATAATAAGGGATAAGAGGGACAGTAAACATCAATGGGTGCTTGGAAAATTGCCAGAAGCATGCCAGTTAGCCTAAAACAATTTTTATGTACTTTTTCATTACATTGGTTAAATGCGTATTCAAGACAATAATACATATTCATACATTCCCTTCAGTTCAAATTTTGTGGGAATTCCTTTGCTCGTTTTGACCCTTGACCTGTCTTCTTAAAATACATGTCATACTGCAGATGAAATTTATATCTTTTATGTCCTCACAAGGCCCTCAGTTCTGTGTTTTGATAATTCTTGATAAGCAGAGGGTCAGTGGTAAATTCCTCTTTGTATTCTTCCTTTCAATGTTTTTATTCATAGTTCCTCTCAATGTTATCTTATCATACAGATAAGATACTCCACAAGTAAAAGAAGCAGCACAAACAAGATTTGCAAATGCCAAGCGAGAGGTAATTAAACTGAAACAAGAACTGGTGTGATTTTTTGCAAGGCTGGAGCTGTGGGAGATGGCAGGACATGAGGCTGTGTGCAGCATGTCCTCCGTGTCTTCTACATTGAATTTGGGGTGGGGAAAAGGTGAACGGGGCTATCTTTGGGACCAGGAATGAGCCCTCTGATAGGAATCCAGGCAGAAACATCAGCTTTCAGCTGAGATTTGTGTGCTGCTGTTGTGCTCTGTTCTTCTAAGACGTAGCTCAGAGTATCTTCACCATTGTCTTCCCACTCCCCTTTGGCTTTGTTCTGGTGAGTTTTCATGGCCAAAGTGAGTTGAAAAGACTTTTCTTTTGTGGGCTTGGGGAGGGTGCAGCAGGAATGCTGACACAAAAGAGAAATATATTTTTAAACCTCATCTGGAGTATTTCTGAACAGTAAGCCAGAGATGTCTTCTGGGCTGTGTTCTAAGTCACTTGCTGGGGAGCTGTGGCTGCCCTGGGGCAGAGTGGCCCAGGGGAGCAGCAGCCGAGTGCTCTGAGAGTGCGTGAGCCCATCAGTCTCTGCCTCTTGCCACACAGGTGTTGCAGGGCAAATGTGAAGCTCTCTGCTCTTTCTTTCTGTGCAGGTGCTGCTGAAAGAGCAGGAGAGGGGTGCTTTATCAGAGGCACTGCTCCAAACTCGGGGAGAGCTCAGCCAAGCCTGCCAGCAGATCCAGCAGCTCAGGCAGGAGTTGAAAGGGCAGCAAGAGAAGGAGCAGGTAAGTCTGAGTAGGCAGGGAACATTGAGTGCAGGGCAATGACAAGGGCACAAGAGGCAGCTCCTGGGACTGAGGAGGCAAGGGCTGCTTCAGGCCCTGGGACCACAGAGCCTGGCATGCTCCAGAGCTCATCCCCAGGAAGGAGGGCTTGCAGAGGAAGCAGAGCTGGCTAGAGAGGTCAAAAGAAGTAGCTGAAAGTGTGGGATTTTGAGACAGTGTGGAAAGTGGAAAAAGCTGAGCATGAGGGCAGGTCCCAGGAAGTTGCTCTGCATTTTGTTGTCAGATCATCAAGGCAGAGCTGCAAGCTGAGCTGCAGGAAGCTCAAAGTGAAATCCAGGCAGCGCAGAGGAGGCACAGGGAAGAGCTGCAAGGCGTCAGGGAGGAAATGAATGTCCTCCTTGAGCAGAGGGAGGCTCTACAAAAGCAGGTGAGCAAAGCAGCAGTAGTACCACAGTCATCCAGGGAGGGATCAGTGGCCTTCTTGCTTTTCCATGGCAGAGCAGCAGTTGATGGGGTGACCCCTGGGGCTGCCTGGCCCTGTGCTCTGCAGGGCAGCTGTTCTGAAGGACACTCAGTGCTCTGCTGAATCTCAGCTGCTGACTTGGACAGCTGGGCTAGTGCTCTGGCTTGTTGGCCAGCAAGCATCAGCAAGGATTCCTGCTGGTCTCTTCTTTCTAGCCTTGGTTTGGGAGGTGCTTTTTCAGGTGTCCTTTGGCCCACTTAAAGATTGAAACAAGCTGTCCATATCCATTGTGAATCTGGTGCTGTCAGGACTGGGAGGAATGGAAAGTTGTCCTTGACCTTTTCTCACAGCCTCTGCTGTGGCTGACAGACACAAGCTGTGGCTGTGGGCTCTGACTGCTCTGTTCTGTTTGACTGGAGGTGGGAGAGTTGATGTCTGAGCTGGCAGCCTCCCGAGAGTCCCAGGAAGCAATTGTCCAGAGAGCACAGCAAGATGTGAGCTGGGCACAGGATCAGTCAAGGCAGAAGCTGTTGGAGCTTGAGCACACCAAGAAGCTGCTGGAAGAGGCAGAACATCAGAACAAGGAGCTGCAAGTGCACCTGCAGAACCTGGAGAGGGAAAGGAGTCAACGGGAAGAAGTGGCTCAGCAAAATTCAGAATTGCAGGCTTCTGTGAATGTCCTAGAGAGGGAAAAAGCCAGGTAAATGAAAGCCTGTGGGACTCTGCATTGTGGTGAATGGATTCCCTCTTTGCCATCTTTGCACCTGCCAGGGGCTCTGGCAACATGTCCTAAGTGGCTGATTGTCAGCTCTTCTATCTCTGATATATCTCATTATCTGAATATTGTGTGTCATTTTCTTTTCCTTTAAGTCATCAGTTGAAGTTTTTGTGAAGGTAAAGGCTTTTGGGGTAGCTCTTTCCCTCTGGGGACTTTTGTGGTTTTGGTTTAGGTGGGTGTGTTAACCCTGCCCAAGCTGCAGTATAAGGAGGTGGATACATCCATCAGCTCCACCTTGGGTCCTGTAACTTGAAGCATCTGGGATCTGGATCAGCCTGGAATCTGATGCCTTTGCTGGGCAGAACCATCTTAAGGCCCTGATTGCTGATCTAGGCCAGATTGTCCTTGAAGGCACCCAAGATACAAGAATGTCTCTGTTGCATCATTCCTCAAAAAATATTCCCCCTTCTTCCTGGAGGGTGTCTGGCAGGGTCCCTGGCACTCTCCACAGTCACAGGCATTACTGACTGTACAAAGATTGCAAGAAACAAGACCAAGGGTAGGGGGGCTCCTCCAGCTGATCAAGTGCTGCCAGTCTTCCGTGCCACAGGATTCTTCTTCCAAGAAGAAGACAGAGGAAGACAGGGCACTTTTGCTTGCCTGGAGGTTTCTGCCTGTTCCATCAGGTTGTGCTCTGTGGATGATACAGCTATCCCTGAAAAGGGCTCCTGGGACCTCATCTTATCTCCTCCTTAGATAAGAAACCCTTTCTTCTGATAACTCATGTTGGAGTAATATTCACCCCCCTACAGAAACACCTGTTGTCTTTTAGAATTTCTAGTTGTCTTTAACTTTTTAAAATGATTGTTCTTTTCTGGAATCTTTAAGTAATTGGATATATTTCAAGTTCTAATTTTACTGGTTAGATTTCAATCCTCCTAATCCCTATAAAAACCCCTTGTTATGCTATATATTTGGATTTTGCTAGTGGAACCCTTTGAAGAAATAAAGCTGTCTTTGGAATCTCTGCTGCGATCCCAAGATCTCATTCCTAGCTAGCTGAGAAGGTCTGCAAGCCAAGATGAACCTCTGCTGCCTGCCCAATTGTTGGGCACTGCTTGCACTAAGGCCTTGTAGCTGCATTCTGCCTCGAGGCCCCCAGGAGTTATCTGGACCCTGTGGCTGCCAGGAGCCAGAACCATCCTGGCTCCAGCAGCTACAGTGCTCCAAGTGTCTGTAGCCACTTCTGCTTTTGGCCTTTGTTTCTCCAGCTGGAAGTAGGATGGGTGCTGGTAAATCTTAAGGAAGGTCCCAGAGATCCCCTGGCTGTAGGGTGCTGCTCCTCCTACCTGGACATACAAGATGGGGGAAGGATCCATGTTGACTAAACCTCCCTGCCTTGGAGCATGGTTAAGTCAGAAGAAAATTGTTCCTCTCCCCTAAAGTTTTCATTGCAAGACTTTGTTAATTGTATTCACATTCCCATGTCAAAAACAAGGCAAGGCATGTACGCAGGGACTCCCCGTTATTTCAGGAACAAAAGGAGTGTGGGCACATGCTGGGCTGTGGCTGCAGGGGGAGCAAACAGCCAAGTTGTTTAGACAAAGCTCATCAGACAGAGCAGTTTTTCCCGAGGTGGTGCAAGTCCTAGGAGTTTATAAAATGTCATACCATGTAGTAATGAGTTGCATGCTTTCCTTCTAGGCTGATTCTATCTCTGGAGGAAAAGAACCTGTGCCTCAGGACACTGGAAGAAAAGAACCTAGAACTGAACAATCATCTGTCTCAGTTTCATTCTGCTCTTCAGCAGGCTGAGCAACTCTCTTCAAACAGCAGAGGAGAACTGCAGGAGCTCCAAACCCAGGTAAGCTGTGCACTGGCATTGTCTTCTCCATGGACACACAACACCACCTTTGGCTTGGAGGCCCCAACCTCTTTCCCCTCCCAGTGGCATCCACTGCTGCTGTGTTCTGTCCATGGCTGCTGCTGCACCCTGAGGCCAAGGCTGGACTGGTGTGTTCTGCCATTGTTTTCCCCCATTGTCTCCTGGGTCCCAGCAGGAAATCTGGGAGGAGAAGCAGCAGCAGACTCCTTTGGAGCTTCTCTGTCCCTGTGTTAGCAGAATTGTCCCAGATGGAGTTGGTGTGTGTGCTGGCACTGAGCAATGTGGGCACACAGATGTGGCTGTGGCAGGCTGGGCAGGGCACTCGCACCGCAGCCAGTTCAGGCAGTGTTCAGAGCTGCAGCCTCAATCAAGGGTGTCCATTGCCTTCCTTTCCCTGTTGTCTCCACTTTTGTCTCCAATGGAATCCTTGGTTCTGCACCTTCTGTTTCCTGTGTGTTTTTGCCTGAAGTCTTTTCTCCTTAGTTGCTCTCCCTACTGCCCGCTCTGCTGCCTCAGGAGCAGGCCTGTCCCTGAGGCTCTGTGCATCCATCTTCCAGATCCAGGCCCTGCAGGACACAATGCAGGAGATGGAGGCTGCCAGGCAACTGGAGAGAAGGAGCTGCTGCAGGAGCTGGAGGAGTCCCGAGCAGGAGAACAATGCTTGAAGGCCTCTGTGCATGTGCTGGAGACTGAAGTGTCCCAGCTGCGTGTGAGACTCCAGAGATGTGATGACAAAGCTCTTGCCTTGGACAGACAGTGTAACACCTCAGAGCTGGAGCTGAGGAAGGCAAAGGCTCAGATACACAAACTCAGAGCCCACAATCAGGAGCTGCAGAGGAAGTTGGAGGAAAGTGAGCAAGGTACAACTTCTGCTCTCCCACCCATTGCCCCATCCTGTCTTGCCAGTGAGAGTCTCTGATGGCACACAGAGGAAAAGTGCCCAGAGATGGCAGAGGGGAAGGAAACATCCAGCAGGAGATTTATCCATTGTAGTGCCAGTGCAAGCTTTTTTCTCAGGAAAGATGCCATGGCTGGCAGTGTGATCTTGCTGGGCTGTGGCAGATCCTGTGCACAGTTGGTTCCTTTCAGGTGCCATGTCTGTGCTAAGGAGCTGTAGCTGGATGCCTCAGCTCGATTTCCCCAAAGTCCAGCCCCTGCCAGAGCTTCCAGGCTACTGATGCCTCTGGAGCAGGGCTGCACAGGCATGCCCGCTCCTTTGTCTCTCTTGGATTGCTCACTCTGCCCAAGCCCAAGAGCAAACACACTTTCCTGTTCCTCTGAATCTTGCTCCTTTCATTCCTCCTTTTCTCTTTGCCGAGAATATTCCTTCATATCTATCAGTTTTGGATCCTTTGAGGGCTTAGGACCTGGCAAACACAGGCAGGCAGAGGAGACAGTGCTGTTGTCTATGCAGGATGCACATGAGTTTGTCTTTGCTTTGCCCTTGCCCTTGCCCTCTCCGTTCCCCTTCCCTGCTGCAGACTGGTGGAAGGAAGAACTCAAGCACGCCTCTCGAGAAATTGCCCTGCAGAAAGAGGCCGCTGAAAAGCAGGAGGAGGCTGCTACTCTTCATCAGGAGGTGGCATCTCTGCAGAGGAAATTGGAGAGCCTGGAGAAGGAAAGGAAGGATATGCTGGTGAGATTTGCAGATGCCACAAAGGGTCATTTCCTAGCTCAGTTTGGACCTGGTGTTAATAGTTCTAAAGAGTAACTGTTTCCAGTTTAACTTTTCTAATTGCTTTCTTCTCAAAAAGGAGGAAAGGATGTTGTAGTCATGTCAAAGCCACTGAATGCTAAAACTGATGATTTCCTTCATGATGGAGTTCTCTGCCCTAGAAGCTTTAGTTCTCAATGTCCACACTGTCTCTGTTGACATTGCATGGTTTGGGCAATTCCTCGTGTGCTGAGTCATGTTCAGATTTCTAAATATTTGGACCTGGCAGGAGGGATGAGAAGACCAAGTTTGCTGTTCATGGAAAGGTGTTTGGTCTTGGCAATCTAAGAGCAGCCAGTGGGGAGAGAAGAGAGGAAAGCCAAGTGCTGATGCAGGGATGGACATGTACCTGCAAGGGGAGAACTGGTCCTGAGTGGCAGCAGAGAATGACAGCCTGATCTGGCCATTGCTGCTCCAAGAGACAGCAATGGGGCTCTGGGGATGCTGCTATGGAAACTCTACACAGCAGAGGTGGAAAACCACAGCTGTTGCCCCAACCCCAGGGAATGGATTGCTGGGGGTGTTTGCTCTTCCCTTCCTCCCTGCTGGAGAGCACACCCTCGTGGCACTGCCTAAATCCTGCTTAGCATGCACTTGAAATCTTGGCTGCAGTTCTGGCAGCTCCTCCCCAAAGGAACACTGGAGAGGAGCTGCAAGTGGTTGGGGAAAGGCAGGAAGGGAGCTGGGAGTGGCTGAGCAAGCTGGGAAAGATGCAGCATCAAGGGGGGCCCAGCAAAGATCTGCAGCATCCTGAGAGGCAGAGAGAGGGGGGCAGCCCGTGCCTGTCCCTGGCACACGAGTCCAGATCTGGTATGAGAAGCAAACTCAGAGAGGGAATGAGTGACCCTTTTTCTCCCTGTTTTGCAGCATGAACGGGCATTGTACCAGCAGCAGATAAGAGATCTGGAAATGCAGAATGAAATGCATGCAGCTGAGATGAGAAATCATGGGGAAAAGGATCAACAATTGGAAGTGGAGAGGGAAGGCATGCAGGAAGAGCTAGAGCATGGGACTGGTGCTTTGAAGAAATGGATAGACATTGCTCAAGTCCTGAGGGCTGCACTGAACAAGAGTGAAATGTCCAAAGGGACTCTGAAGAAACATTTGGACATCCTGAAGGGAAAGACTTGTATTGAGGTACGTTCTGGCATTGCCCTTCAGTCCACTGCAGCATCCCTGAATTATTCCAGTGATGCTTCCCATAAAGAATTGGGAGCTCCTATCCCTGTCAGTCCAGGCCTGCTTGGGCAAAGCATCCTGGGCTGCAGCAGGCAGCCTTGTCTGTGTGCCTGGCTCTATTCAGAGAGCATTGACTGCCAGATTGTCTCCTGGCACTCCTGGAATGACTGATACAGCTCTGGAGCTCGGTGTTCAAATCATCTCCTGGCCAAAAGCTGGGCATGGGGAGCTGCTTCTCCTGTGCCCTGGCAAGGGGAGGCAACACGTGGGGATTTGAATTAGGTGTGAGAAGGAATGGAGCAGGTGAGCAAAGTGATGAACTAAACTGAGCAGAGTTTTGTACCGGGAAGTCTGAACAGCAGCTGCACTGCTGGAACTTGGAGGATGCTTCCAGTGATGGAGATTTCTGAGGTACAGCTTGTGTGGTGTTTGAAATAAGGCAATCATCTCCTCTCTGTATCCCCAGCCGGCTTTTAAAGCAGAAGTGGAGCAGCTGTTCATTATGTCAGATGCCAACCTGGAATCTGAGCAACCGGTTGCATCAGCAGAAAAGGAGAAGACAGAGAGGCCTGAATGGAGCACTGAGGCCAGGAGAACTGGCGAGCAGGTAAAATGGTCTTTGGCTGCCTCTGCAAAGCCTCAGGCTTTTCTGGAATACAAGTGCCCAGTGTCCAAGAGAGGAGTTGGAGTGGTTTCAAGGTGTCATTCGTGCTTGAAGGCTCTTTCTGCCCCTGGGCTTGGTTGCCCACATTGTTTCCTGCTCCCGTGTGGAATGCTCTGAAGTCTGGGAGAGGGAGAGTTTGCTCATTGACCCTGGGCTGGCTGTGGAGGAGCTTGCTGTTCAAATCAGCTTCAGGCCAAAAGCTGGGCATGGGGAGATGTTTCTCCTGTGTCCAGGCAAGGGTAGGCAACAGGGTGAGGGTTTGGATTCTTTGTGCAAAAGAATGGAACAGGTGAGCAGGGTGATGAAGTAAACTGAGCAGAGTTTTGTAGCAAGGGCTGAACTGCAGCTGCAGTGCTGGTGCTTTGAGGATGCTTCCCAGTATCAAGATTTATGAAGGACATCTTGTGTGGTGTTTGAACTAAAGGAATCATCTCCTCTCTGAATACCCAGCAGGCTGCTGGAGCAGAAGGGGAGCAGCTGTCAGAGCACTCCAGGAAGGCCATGGCATGTGTGCACAATGTGGCTGCAACATCAGCAGAAGTCAAGACAGAAAAGTGTGAAGCAACCACTGAGCCCAGGAGGACTGATGAGGTAAAATGGGCTTTCAGGGCCTGTGCAGAGCCCCAGGCTCCTCTGGAGCAGGGCACGTTAGCCCAGGCAGTGCTTGGGAGTTCTCTGCTTGTTTCCTTGCCTCTCCCTGTCCCAGCTGTGGGCTCAGCCTTTTGTTTGTTCTCTCTGTTGTGGCAGCCCATGGCTTTCACAAAGGCACCTTCACTCCAGTGCCTCCCTCCCTGGCCCCGTGTCCCTGGACACACACTGGCCTCTCTTGCACAGCTGCCAGCGAGAGCTTTGTGCCCCCAGTGTTGTCTGGTGCAATTCAGGGTGTCTGAATAGAGATCTCCTTGCCTTGATGTCCAGAGGTCCTTTTGCTTCATGTTTGCTGACAGGTTTCTCTGACCCTGTCTCTCTTCAAATGTGCAGGTGGAACCTGAAGGGAGCACCAAGAGAATATTTAGCAGTGGGCACATCTCTGATACCATTAGATTGGATGTGCCCCAATCTGCCCAGCACAGTATGTCAACTTCTGCAGAGGTGAGAAAAGACTCTTCCTTGGTGGCAGGAATATCAGGGTGCCAAGGCAGGAACCCTTGCAAAGCACATGTCCCTCAGAAATCAGAGAAGCAGCTGTGAGCTGAGGTGTTTTCCCCAAGCCAGACAAGTGCTTGAGTGCTGCTCTCAGGGCTGCCATCTCCTGCCCTTCAGAGCAAAGGGCACCATGCCAGAGCTGCTGAGCCTGCACCCACTGGAAAGACAACAGGAGGTGGGAGCAACTGGCTCTCTGAAGCCAGCCAGCCCACCAGCCACAAGTCCATGGTGTCAGGAAAGAATAGTTGGAGGAGTTTCAAGGTGTCAGCAGTGCTTGAAGGCTCTTTCTGCCCCTGGGCTTGGTAGTCCACTTTTTTCTCTGCTTCCATGTGGAATATTCTGAAGTTTGGGAGAGGGAGAGTGTGCTCCCTGCCCCTGGGCTGGCTGTGCAGGAGCTTGCTGTTCAAATCAGCTCCAGGCCAAAAGCTGGGCACGGGGAGCTGCTTCTCCTGTGCCCAGGCAAGGGTTGGCAACAAGTGAGGGTTTGGATTCTATGTGCAAAAGAATGGAGCAGGTGAGCAGGGTGATGAAATAAACTGTGTAGAGTTGTGTAGCACGGGCTGAACAGCAGCTGCACTGCTGGTGCTTAGAGTACACTGTATAGGCAGTTGTATTTTTGGGTGAGAGAATTTTGGCATGTGGAGTAAGGATGTTTGTTGAGAAGGTGCTGTCTGGTCCCAGGCACTTCCAAGGTAACCGTGCCAGAGGCTCTTGGAGCCCAGGCTATCAGAGCTGCATGGGGCAGATGCTGTGAAACGTTGAGCCCAGAGCACAGGTGCTCCTTGTCCTCTGGCTGCCTGCGAGGTGGCACTGGCTGGCTCTGCACAGGGCTCCCGAGGAAGGGCACAACTTCTACCTTGTCCTGCTTCCAGGTTTCCCAGGAGCAAGAGTCGTCAAGCTGGGCTCTGGAGCAGCTGCACCAGGAATCCTCTGGCCAAGGGCACCTCCTGGCCCAGGTGTGCAGGGAGAAGGAGCTGCTGGGCCAGGAGAAGGCTGCCCTTGAGAGCCGACTGGCAGCCATGGAACAGCAGCAACATGACCTTTCCAAGGAGCTGGCAGAGACAAGGTAATGGCAGGGAACAGACCCTTCCAGGTGTTTTTACATTCCATGGCGAGAAAATATATAAAGGTCTCAAGAAAATAAAAATATGCCACAAAGTGAAGGTTATTTTTCTGACACCTAAAGCCAGCAGAGCTCTCGTGAGCCTTGGGCTCCTGTTTGTGCAGCCAAGCACACTCCTGTGGGAAGTCAAAAGCAAGCCACCCAGCCCTGAGTTGAGTGGTAGTTAAACCATGCAGATGTTGAGTGAAACCTCAAGTTTCTTATGGGTTTAGTTCCTTGTTCTGGGCATTGAGCATCCCTCGTTCCTTACCAAGTAGCTTGATGTGATCCTGATCTTCAGAACTGAAGCTTCACCTTCAGCATTCCAGGCTCTTAACCTTGGGACACTGGGAGTAGCATGCTGACATTCAAGGTGAAGCCAGAGGCTCCTGCTGGAAATCTTGAGGGCTTTCAGCTTCCAAGCCCACTCTTGAGAAGTGTGGGGCAGGACCTAGAGCTGCTTAGAGAGCAGCAGGATAAGCTCTTTGGAATTCTCAAGAGCCTCTGAGGATTCTTACTGATTGTTGATGGGCACCCACCTGCCAAACCTGCCAAGGTCCCTTTGGATGGTCCCTCTCTCTCTGCAAAGAAGGACAAGTCACTTAGACTACTGCCTGCTTAGCCAGCAGTACTAAAGTAAAGGTGGCAATTCTACTTCTTGACCTTGCATGAGTTTAAACTGCAGTCTCTGCATTCAGGGAGTTGTTGTTCAGAAAAAAGGGTGTTCTGTTTTTTCACAAGTGCTCCCATGACTATGAGCTTTTACTGTATCATGCAAAGTAGTTCTGAAGTCTCTTAAATACAGAGTGTCTGGAAGATGATGTGCCTCTATGTCCATTATGAAGAGCATTAAAACGTCAGGAGTCAGCCAGGACAAGAGTCTGTTCTGTCCCCCTGCAGAGCAGCTTGAAAATGCTGATGAGAGAAGGGCTGTGAGCAGAGTCTGAGCCTTTGCTTGTCAGCCCAGCCTGTTTGGGCACAGCTACCCTGTGTGATAGGTCAGGAAGAGCAACTGAAGGTTTGGCTGTTGAGGTCCAGTTGGGCTGGGCTGTCTGTGCTATGCCAGGCCATAAGGAGGCCTTGGGCACTTCCTCAGAGGGCCCTGCTTTGCCATGTAAAATGGCACAAATGGGCCTTCCCTGGACGAGTTTCCATGTCACTCTGTCACGATCTGCTCAACCCAAACTAGAGTCCTGATGGTTCACTCGACCACAGGGTGCAAAAGACAAAAGGCAAGACACTCAGGTTTGTTCAGCAGAAAGCAATAATGCCGTTTATTTTGAGTAACAATTTAGTTTTGTGATAGACAGAGAGAGAGAGAAAGGATGGGATATATATATAGAGAGAGAGACAGGGAGAGAGATGTCCCAGTCTGGGGCTCCTCCTCTGCCCCGAGATCACCCCAGAGGGACACGAAGGTGGTTCAAAACCTGGTTTTCCCCGAAGCCACCGAAGAGAGACTGCCAGAGACAGTTTTCTCTTTTTCCAAGGACAGTTTATTGTTTCTTATCTCTGGGACACTTTGCCTGGCCAGCAGCGGTCTGCTCAGCCTGGCATCCATGGTGGAATCTGCCTGGTCAAGGCAGGGCTTATCTTATATAGTTAGTACTACGTATTACATGTTTACAAAATTTTACCAATACAATACAATTTTATTAAATGGTCCAGCCCTGACCCCAACCAATCCAAGAGGCCAACGTGTCACCCAACATGGATGACATGGAGAAGAAGGAGGAAAAGGTGTCCACCCCCCAAATTCTCCATCTTGGCCACGTGTCCCTTATCATAAACATTCAAGAAAACCTATTTATCTACGTTCTAACATTCTAATTTACACTCTACTCATCATTATTTTCTGTGTCTCTTCTCTCAATGTGGGCAGATTCTCCCACAGAGAGAGAGAGGACAGGGGGATATAGCTACCAACAGAAGGGATGTTGTTGTCAAGTCTGATGACAGATACGTGTTTTCCATACTCAGCAGTGGAGATCTTGAGCCACATCATCCTGGATTAACCAGCTGGGGGTGTCAGGTGCAAGCAACTCATGTCTCTCTGTATTTGTGACTTGTAGATCAGCAAAGGAGAGCTTGGAATCCAGCCTGTTTGCTGCTCAGCAGCAGGTATCTCAGCTGGAGAGCACCAGGAACCATCTGCAGGCTCAAATGCTCACAGTCATGCAGGCCAAAGAGGTGATAGAAGGTGAGAACCTCGTGTTTGTGGTGCCGCCCCTGCCTAGAGAAGCTCAGCACCCTGTCCAGCCACCTCTGTCCACAGGGCTTCTGAGGAGTAGTGGGGCTGGAGGCACTGAAAGGGCCTGAGGTCAGTCAAGTCACTAAAGACTCTGATTCTTGCTGGTGGTCATGTTTGCAGGAGAAGTGAAGTGCCTGCAACAAGAGCTGGAAGCAGAGAGAGCTCTCAGGAGGCAGGAACAGGAAGACAGAGCTCAGCAGCTCTTGCAGGCAGAGCAGCAGCATCAAGGAAGCCTCAGGCTTCAGAGAACTGCTCAGCAACTGCAAATAAACAAGGTTCTGCAAGACCTGGTAGGGGACAGTACGCTTCCGAATTGTCCAAGCTGGCCCTGTGGGTTGGTTTAGCACAAGCAGAGCCTGAGGATGTGAAAGGGCAGCAATCCTCTGCCAGAGGCCTCCTGCTGCTGGGCAGGGCAGCAGAGGCAGTGGCTCGGGCTTGGAGGCGTGTGAAGGCTCCAAGGATAGTGCAGGGGCAGGAAATGCAGCCATGGCTTCAGTGAGGGTGTAAGATGAGTTCCAGAGCAGGTTGGGCAATGCCCACCCCAAGCGTGGCAGCCCAGGGCAGAAGCATCCCTGAGTCCCACCTGCCATGGAGCAGATGCCAACGTGGGGCTGATGCCAAACAGGGATCAGATTTAGGCACAAAGTAAATGAAACAGGTCCCTTGTGTCCGGTTCTTTCCTCCTTTTTGGTGGGGTATCAAAGATTGGAAGGTGACACCTCCTGTTCTGAATAGTTTGACAGGATGCTTGGGAGGGTCTTTCCCAACAGAAATGATTCCACAAGTCTTGCACAGTCCACTTGCACCTGATGAGCCTTCCTTTAAATTCCCTGACTGGTCATGTTTTCCAGACTGCAGAAAGCCAGTGCTGTTGTCTTTTCCAGCTGGGGTTTGTGGGAGGGATGAAGCTTCACGTTTTTAAGTGAGGACCTTGCCTGGCACTTCTTGAAGACTTTTCCTCCCCTCCTCAGGCAAGTGAGCGTGAAAGGCGCCATGCAGAGATGCTGCAGCAATGGGAAAACGAGAAGTCAGAGAGAGAGCAGGAGCACCAGAAGGTGCTGTTTGAGATGAGACAGAAATTTGCCACCCTAGAGGCCCAACAAGAAGAAGAACAAACAAGATTTGCAAATGCCAAGCGAGAGGTAATTAAACTGAAACAAGAGCTGGTGTGATTTTTTGCAAGGCTGGAGCTGTGAGAGATGGCAGGACATGAGGCTGTGTGCAGCATGTCCTCCATGTCTTCTACATTGAATTTGGGGTGGAGAAAAGGTGAACGGGGCTATCTTTGGGACCAGGAATGAGCCCTCTGATAGGAATCCAGGCAGAAACATCAGCTTTCAGCTGAGATTTGTGTGCTGCTGTTGTGCTCTGTTCTTCTAAGACGTAGCTCAGAGTATCTTCACCGTTGTCTTCCCACTCCCCTTTTGCTTTGTTCTGGTGGGTTTCATTGGCCAAAGTGAGTTGAAAAGGCTTTTCTTTTGTGGGCTTGGGGAGGGTGCAGCAGGAATGCTGACACAAAAGAGAAACATCTTTTTAAACCTCATCTGGAGTATTTCTGAACAGTAAGCCAGAGATGTCTTCTGGGCTGTGTTCTAAGTCACTTGCTGGGGAGCTGTGGCTGCCCTGGGGCAGAGTGGCCCAGGGGAGCAGCAGCCGAGTGCTCTGAGAGTGCGTGAGCCCATCAGTCTCTGCCTCTTGCCACACAGGTGTTGCAGGGCAAATGTGAAGCTCTCTGCTCTTTCTTTCTGTGCAGGTGCTGCTGAAAGAGCAGAAGGAGAGGAGTGCTTTATCAGAGGCACTGCTCCAAACTAGGGGAGAGCTCAGCCAAGCCTGCCAGCAGATCCAGCAGCTCAGGCAGGAGTTGAAAGGGCAGCAAGAGAAGGAGCAGGTAAGTCTGAGTAGGCAGGGAACATTGAGTGCAGGGCAATGACAAGGGCACAAGAGGCAGCTCCTGGGACTGAGGAGGCAAGGGCTGCTTCAGGCCCTGGGACCACAGAGCCTGGCATGCTCCAGAGCTCATCCCCAGGAAGGAGGGCTTGCAGAGGAAGCAGAGCTGGCTAGAGAGATCAAAAGAAGTAGCTGAAAGTGTGGGATTTTGAGACAGTGTGGAAAGTGGAAAAAGCTGAGCATGAGGGCAGGTCCCAGGAAGTTGCTCTGCATTTTGTTGTCAGATCATCAAGGCAGAGCTGCAAGCTGAGCTGCAGGAAGCTCAGAGTAAATCCAGGCAGCACAGAGGAGGCACAGGGAAGAGCTACAATGCGTCAGGGAGGAAATGAATGTCCTCCTTGAGCAGAGGGAGGCTCTACAAAAGCAGGTGAGCAAAACAGCAGTAGCACCACAGTCATCCAGGGAGGGATCAGTGGCCTTCTTGCTTTTCCATGGCAGAGCAGCAGTTGATGGGGTGACCCCTGGGGCTGCCTGGCCCTGTGCTCTGCAGGGCAGCTGTTCTGAAGGACACTCAGTGCTCTGCTGAATCTCAGCTGCTGACTTGGACAGCTGGGCTAGTGCTCTGGCTTGTTGGCCAGCAAGCATCAGCAAGGATTCCTGCTGGCTTCTTCTTTCTAGCCTTGGTTTGGGAGGTGCTTTTTC
This sequence comes from Erithacus rubecula, assembly GCF_903797595.1. Taxonomy (NCBI): domain Eukaryota; kingdom Metazoa; phylum Chordata; class Aves; order Passeriformes; family Muscicapidae; genus Erithacus; species Erithacus rubecula. The sequence continues at coordinate 76,072 of NW_027635949.1, read as the reverse complement.
AGGTGTCCTTTGGCCCACTTAAAGATTGAAACAAGCTGTCCATATCCATTGTGAATCTGGTGCTGTCAGGACTGGAGGAATGGAAAGTTGTCCTTGACCTTTTCTCACAGCCTCTGCTGTGGCTGACAGACACAAGCTGTGGCTGTGGGCTCTGACTGCTCTGTTCTGTTTGACTGGAGGTGGGAGAGTTGATGTCTGAGCTGGCAGCCTCCCGAGAGTCCCAGGAAGCGATTGTCCAGAGAGCACAGCAAGATGTGAGCTGGGCACAGGATCAGTCAAGGCAGAAGCTGTTGGAGCTTGAGCACACCAAGAAGCTGCTGGAAGAGGCAGAACATCAGAACAAGGAGCTGCAAGTGCACCTGCAGAACCTGGAGAGGGAAAGGAGTCAACGGGAAGAAGTGGCTCAGCAAAATTCAGAATTGCAAGCTTCTGTGAATGTCCTAGAGAGGGAAAAAGCCAGGTAAATGAAAGCCTGTGGGACTCTGCATTGTGGTGAATGGATTCCCTCTTTGCCATCTTTGCACCTGCCAGGGGCTCTGGCAACATGTCCTAAGTGGCTGATTGTCAGCTCTTCTATCTCTGATATATCTCATTATCTGAATATTGTGTGTCATTTTCTTTTCCTTTAAGTCATCAGTTGAAGTTTTTGTGAAGGTAAAGGCTTTTGGGGTAGCTCTTTCCCTCTGGGGACTTTTGTGGTTTTGGTTTAGGTGGGTGTGTTAACACTGCCCAAGCTGCAGTGTAAGGAGGTGGATACATCCATCAGCTCCACCTTGGGTCGTGTAACTTGAAGCATCTGGGATCTGGATCAGCCTGGAATCTGATGCCTTTGCTGGGCAGAACCATCTTAAGGCCCTGATTGCTGATCTAGGCCAGATTGTCCTTGAAGGCACCCAAGATACAAGAATGTCTCTGTTGCATCATTCCTCAAAAAATATTCCCCCTTCTGCCTGGAGGGTGTCTGGCAGGGTCCCTGGCACTCTCCACAGTCACAGGCATTACTGACTGTACAAAGATTGCAAGAAACAAGACCAAGGGTAGGGGGGCTCCTCCAGCTGATCAAGTCCTGCCAGTCTTCTGTGCCACAAGATTCTTCTTCCAAGAAGAAGACAGAGGAAGACAGGGCACTTTTGCTTGCCTGGAGGTTTCGGCCTGTTCCATCAGGTTGTGCTCTGTGGATGATACAGCTATCCCTGAAAAGGGCTCCTGGGACCTCATCTTGTCTCCTCCAGAGATAAGAAACACTTTCTTATGAAAACTCGTGTCAGAGAAATATTCATCCCCCCTACAGAGACACCTGCTGTCTTTTAGAATTGCTAGTTTTCTTTAACTTTTTTAAATGATTGTTCTTTTCTCACCTAGAATCTTTAAGTAATTGGATATATTTCAAGTTCTAATTTTACTGGTTAGATTTCAATCCTCCTAATCCCTATAAAAACCCCTTGTTATGCTATATATTTGGATTTTGCTAGTGGAACCCTTTGAAGAAATAAAGCTATCTTTGGAATCTCTGCTGCGATCCCAAGATCTCATTCCTAGCTAGCTGAGAAGGTCTGCAAGCCAAGATGAACCTCTGCTGCCTGCCCAATTGTTGGGCACTGCTTGCACTAAGGCCTTGTAGCTGCATTCTGCCTCGAGGCCCCCAGGAGTTATCTGGACCCTGTGGCTGCCAGGAGCCAGAACCATCCTGGCTCCAGCAGCTACAGTGCTCCAAGTGTCTGTAGCCACTTCTGCTTTTGGCCTTTGTTTCTCCAGCTGAAAGTAGGATGGGTGCTGGTAAATCTTAAGGAAGGTCCCAGAGATCCCCTGGCTGTAGGGTGCTGCTCCTCCTACCTGGACATACAAGATGGGGGAAGGATCCATATTGACTAAACCTCCCTGCCTTGGAGCATGGTTAAGTCAGAAGAAAATTGTTCCTCTCCCCTAATGTTTTCATTGCAAGACTTTGTTAATTGTATTCACATTCCCATGTCAAAAACAAGGCAAGGCATGTACACGGGGACTCCCCGTTATTTCAGGAACAAAAGGAGTGTGGGCACATGCTGGGCTGTGGCTGCAGGGGGAGCAAACAGCCAAGTTGTTTAGACAAAGCTCATCAGACAGAGCAGTTTTTCCCGAGGTGGTGCAAGTCCTAGGAGTTTATAAAATGTCATACCATGTAGTAATGAGTTGCATGCTTTCCTTCTAGGCTGATTCTATCTCTGGAGGAAAAGAACCTGTGCCTCAGGACACTGGAAGAAAAGAACCTGGAACTGAACAATCATCTGTCTCAGTTTCATTCTGCTCTTCAGCAGGCTGAGCAGCTCTCTTCAAACAGCAGAGGAGAACTGCAGGAGCTCCAAACCCAGGTAAGCTGTGCACTGGCATTGTCTTCTCCATGGACACACAACACCACCTTTGGCTTGGAGGCCCCAACCTCTTTCCCCTCCCAGTGGCATCCACTGCTGCTGTGTTCTGTCCATGGCTGCTGCTGCACCCTGAGGCCAAGGCTGGACTGGTGTGTTCTGCCATTGTTTTCCCCAATTGTCTCCTGGGTCCCAGCAGGAAATCTGGGAGGAGAAGCAGCAGCAGACTCCTTTGGAGCTTCTCTGTCCCTGTGTTAGCAGAATTGTCCCAGATGGAGTTGGTGGTGTGCTGGGCACTGAGCAATGTGGGCACACAGATGTGGCTGTGGCAGGCTGGGCAGGGCACTCGCACCGCAGCCAGTTCAGGCAGTGTTCAGAGCTGCAGCCTCAATCAAGGGTGTCCATTGCCTTCCTTTCCCTGTTGTCTCCACTTTTGTCTCCAATGGAATCCTTGGTTCTGCACCTTCTGTTTCCTGTTTGATTTTTGCCTGAAGTCTTTTCTCCTTAGTTGCTCTCCCTACTGCCCGCTCTGCTGCCTCAGGAGCAGGCCTGTCCCTGAGGCTCTGTGCATCCATCTTCCAGATCCAGGCCCTGCAGGACACAATGCAGGAGATGGAGGCTGCCAAGGCAACTGGAGAGAAGGAGCTGCTGCAGGAGCTGGAGGAGTCCCGAGCAGGAGAACGCTGCTTGAAGGCCTCTGTGCATGTGCTGGAGACTGAAGTGTCCCAGCTGCGTGTGAGACTCCAGAGATGTGATGACAAAGCTCTTGCCTTGGACAGACAGTGTAACACCTCAGAGCTGGAGCTGAGGAAGGCAAAGGCTCAGATACACAAACTCAGAGCCCACAATCAGGAGCTGCAGAGGAAGTTGGAGGAAAGTGAGCAAGGTACAACTTCTGCTCTCCCACCCATTGCCCCATCCTGTCTTGCCAGTGAGAGTCTCTGATGGCACACAGAGGAAAAGTGCCCAGAGATGGCAGAGGGGAAGGAAACATCCAGCAGGAGATTTATCCATTGTAGTGCCAGTGCAAGCTTTTTTCTCAGGAATGATGCCATGGCTGGCAGTGTGATCTTGCTGGGCTGTAGCAGATCCTGTGCACAGTTGGTTCCTTTCAGGTGCCATGTCTGTGCTAAGGAGCTGTAGCTGGATGCCTCAGCTCAATTTCCCCAAAGTCCAGCCCCTGCCAGAGCTTCCAGGCTACTGATGCCTCTGGAGCAGGGCTGCACAGGCATGCCCGCTCCTTTGTCTCTCTTGGATTGCTCACTCTGCCCAAGCCCAAGAGCAAACAAACTTTCCTGTTCCTCTGAATCTTGCTCCTTCCATTCCTGCTTTTCTCTTTGCCGAGAATATTCCTTCATATCTATCAGTTTTGGATCCTTTGAGGGCTTAGGACCTGGCAAACACAGGCAGGTAGAGAAGACAGTGCGGTTGCCACTGCAGGATGCACATCAATTTGTCTTTGCTTTGCCCTTGCCCTTGCCCTCTCCCTTCCCCTTCCCTGCTGCAGACTGGTGGAAGGAAGAACTCAAGCACGCCTCTCGAGAAATTGCCCTGCAGAAAGAGGCCGCTGAAAAGCAGGAGGAGGCTGCTACTCTTCATCAGGAGGTGGCATCTCTGCAGAGGAAATTGGAGAGCCTGGAGAAGGAAAGGAAGGATATGCTGGTGAGATTGGCAGATGCCACAAAGGGTCATTTCCTAGCTCAGTTTGGACCTGGTGTTAATAGTTCTAAAGAGTATCTGTTTCCAGTTTAACTTTTCTAATTGCTTTCTTCTCAAAAAGGAGGAAAGGATGTTGTAGTCATGTCAAAGCCACTGAATTCTAAAACTGATGATTTCCTCCATGATGGAGTTCTGTGCCCTAGAAGCTTTAGTTCTCAATGCCCACACTGTCTCTATTGACATTGCATGGTTTGGGCAATTCCTCGTGTGCTGAGTCATGTTCAGATTTCTAAATATTAGGACCTGGCAGGAGGGGTGAGAAGACCAAGTTTGCTGTTCATGGAAAGGTGTTTGGTCTTGGCCATCTAAGAGCAGCCAGTAGGGAGAGAAGAGAGGAAAGCCAAGTGCTGATGCAGAGATGGACATGTACCTGCAAGGGGAGAACTGGTCCTGAGTGGCAGCAGAGAATGACAGCCTGATCTGGCCATTGCTGCTCCAAGAGAGGGCAGTGGGGCTCTGGGGATGCTGCTATGGAAACTCTACACAGCAGAGGTGGAAAACCACAGCTGTTGCCCCAACCCCAGGGAATGGATTGCTGGGGGTGTTTGCTCTTCCCTTCCTCCCTGCTGGAGAGCACACCCTCGTGGCACTGCCTAAATCCTGCTTAGCATGCACTTGAAATCCTGGCTGCAGTTCTGGCAGCTCCTCCCCAAAGGAACACTGGAGAGGAGCTGCAAGTGGTCGGGGAAAGGCAGGAAGGGAGCTGGGAGTGGCTGAGCAAGCTGGGAAAGATGCAGCATCAAGGGGGGCCCAGCAAAGGTCTGCAGCATCCTGAGAGGCAGAGAGAGGGGGGCAGCCTGTGCCTGTCCCTGGCACACGAGTCCAGATCTGGTATGTGAAGCAAACCGAGAGATCTGGAATGAGTGACCCTTTTTCTCCCTGTTTTGCAGCATGAACGGGCATTGTACCAGCAGCAGATGAGAGATCTGGAAATGCAGAATGAAATGCATGCAGCTGAGATGAGAAATCATGGGGGAAAACAGTCAACAATTGGCAGTGGAGAGGGAAGGCATGC
>NW_027635949.1:29832-70493 GCF_903797595.1 Erithacus rubecula | reverse complement strand
TGAGCCAACAGCGCCCCCTGGAGCCACGGCAGAGCTGCTGCAGCCCCTCTGCCCGACAGAGCCGCAAGCGCCCTCTGCCGGCTGTGGCCAGAACTACAGCACGGGAGAAACTGCTGGATGGGTGGGACGTCAGACTGCTTTGGGGGGTTGTTGCCCTTGTTTTGGTTGTTTATTTCCCTTGTTGGTGTATATATATATATATATAGTCCAGTAAAGAAATATTATTTCTTTTCCCATATCTTTTCCTGGAAGCCCGAAATTTTCAAGTTAGAAACTTTGGATGGAGGGAGATTTCCATTCCAGGAAGATTCCCAGCCTTCATGGCAGACATGTGTCTTTCAAACTAGTGTGAAAGCTAAGACAGAGAGTACTGTGGATTTAATTAGCATATGCACTTTGATAACCAAGTTGCCTTGGCAAGAGCAAAAAGAGCTTTGAAGATTACAAGAAGATTGGATCAAGACTGGTAACAGGAAAGATGATTTAACTAAGTAGAAGTGTAAAGTTTGTCTGTGTGATGTTTAACTCAATGAATGTAATAAAAAATTACTAGCCTTCCTAAAAATGGTATATAAGCATATGTAGCTCACAGTTAATTGAGATTCTGATCATAAGTCAGTAGTCCCTGTCTCTCTCTCTCTCTCAATCATCAATAAACCAGGACAATCTGTCATCATTAATGGAAAAATTGACCTTGGAGGTAAAGGAACTCAAAGAAGCACAGTTTCAGCCCTTGCCTAGGAATTGTTCCTGATCCTCACAAAGCAGGGGCTTCTGTTGTTTGAAGAATAGTCTTTGAAGGATCTCTGCACACCAGCTTTTACCTCCCTCAGAGGGCCTCTTCCCACAGTATGTCACACCAGACTGGCACAGTTCCTATGCAGCTGATATCCATCGTCACCAACAACAGGACCACTTTAACCACCACTAGGGAGAGGGAGCATGGATCATTACATTTTCCCCACATAAGATATGAAACAGAAATCCCTGCTGTGAATCCTACCAACTCTTTCTCAATATGTACATAGAAGCAAAGATGCCTTGCACAAAATCTGCCTTCTTGGATCCCTGGTGAACAATGGCACAAAGTCCAGCAGTGTGCCCTGGAGGACAATGCTAAGACCAGTCCTTTCTGATCCTTTTTAGTAACTGAGTGATGGGGCAGAGTCTACCCTCCCACAAAATAAGGAGGAGTGGCTGATCTGTCAGAGAGAAATGCTGCCATCCACAGGGATGACATTTTAACAATGGTGACAATTCAATAACAAGTGCTGAGTCCTGTCCTTGGGAGGGAGCAACCACCAGTATCTGGTGCAACAGGCACCAGTATCTGCTGGGGGCCAGCCAGCTGGAAAACAAAAATTTGGCAGGGTCCTGCTGGACACCAGGATGCCCATGGGCTGGCAATGTGCTCCTGAAGCAATGCAGAACAGCATCCTGGGCTGCACTGGGAGCTGTGTCACAGCCCAGGGAGGGAGGGGATCCTTCCCCTCTGCCCCACACCAGTGAGGCCGGCCCTGGAGTGCTGGGCCCAGAGCTGGGCTGCCCAGTATAGGAGACAGGGACAGACTGGACAGAGTCTAGAACGAGGCCAGGAAGGTGATGGAGGGACTGGAGCATCTCTGCCATGAGGAGAGCCTGAGAGAGCTGGGACTGTCCAGCCTGGAGCAGAGCAGGCTCAGGGCAACACATTCCTGGGCAAAAATACCCGGGTGGGGGCTGCAGAGGGGACGGGACCAGGGACAGCCCCAGGGACCACAGGCACAAAGTGAAACACAGGAGGGGCCCTGTGAGCTCAAGACACACTTCTGCACTGGGAGGGTGACTGAGCAGTGGGGCAGTGCCCAGGGAGGTGGTGGAGTCTCCATGGCTGGAGAGACTCAAAAGCCTCATGGACACATCCTGGACAGCTGGCTGGGCATCCTGGCAGCTGGGGGGCCCTGGTGGAGCAGGGGCTGGGCAAGGTGACCTCCTGAGGTGCCTCCAGCCTCACCCTGTCATTCTGTGACTCCGTGAAAAAACAGGTCGCAGTTTCCTAAGGACAAATGAAAAAGCTCCACACATGGCAGGCTTCTCCTGCCATCACCAAAATGGTTCATGTCATGTGTCTCCCTTCTGGAGATTCCTCCCTGGTGTGAGGATGCCCCTTCAAGGTCACTCCTTGAAACTGAGAGAAATGTTTGCCCATGGACATTGGTTTGGGTGAGTAGCATCAATCTTTCATTAAGAATTGGTCTGGATAGAATTGCTTCAGTGGTGTTTGAAATATAATGCACTATACCAGAAGTTATAGTTCTCTGTACCGAGTAGCACGTAATTCTGACAAAGATCTTTGAGTTTAATTGTGATCATAATAAACACTTTATTTGTCTATAAATATATCCCTCATCCTAAGGAACACAGCTCTATAAAGGTTCAACTACACCTATACTATCCTATAAACATTTGATTAACACCTATCCTATCCTATCCTATCCTATCCTATCCTATCCTATCCTATCCTATCCTATCCTATCCTATCCTATCCTATCCTATCCTATCCTATCCTATCCTATCCTATCCTATCCTATCCTATCCTATCCTATCCCATCCCATCCCATCCCATCCCATCCCATCCCATCCCATCCCATCCATCCCATCCCATCCCATCCCATCCCATCCCATCCCCACCCCCCCACCCCACCCACCCCATCCCACCCCACCCACCCCACCCCACCCCACCCACCCCACCCACCCCACCCACCCCACCCACCCCCCACCACCCCATCCCACCCCACCCCCCCCCCATCCCATCCCCACCCACCCCACCCCATCCCACCCCTCCCATCCCCATCCCACCCCATCCCATCCCATCCCATCCCATCCCATCCCATCCCATCCCTCCCATCCCATCCCATCCCATCCCATCCCATCCCATCCCATCCCATCCCATCCCATCCCATCCCATCCCATCCCATCCATCCATCCATCATCCCATCCCATCCCATCCCATCCCATCCCATCCTATCCTATCCTATCCTATCCTATCCTATCCTATCCCATCCAATAAACTATTGATTAACACCTATACTATCCTATAAACTATTGCTTAAGTCTAAGACAGCATTCCACTGCTCGCTGGCTCCTCTCTGTGAAGTTTAGGAAGCAAGGTGGTCCTTTCTGCTCCTTGTGACTCAGTGGGACTGTCTCCAGCCTGCTCCCTGTGCAGATCTCCAGGTTGTCCTGTCAGGCCCAGGCCAGCTGTGACTGCAGCAGGGACACCTGGAAGAGGCACAAGGCCCAGCTCAGACAAGCCCACGCTGGCAGCAGCATCCGCAGCCCCACGGTACCGGCTGTCGGGGCACACACAGCCTCCAACTCCAGCCCTCACCAACACTCTGCCCTTGGGGAAGGGAAAGGAACAGGCTCCCAGACTGCCCCTGAACAGAGCTCAGATGGTCAACAAGTCCAGTTCATGGCAGAAAAACCCTCCCCATGTACATCCCTCAGCAACCACAGCTCTATTAGAGAGAGTTCTGGCACCAATTAGGAACCCTACACTGATTTCAAAAGCACACATTTGGGGCACTGACCCATTTCTCAACACGCTGTGCATCTGCAGGAGAGAGCTACTGGAGGATTCCTCTCTGTCAGAAGTAGATGAACTTTCCTGGGCAGACTCGCGGAGAGGCAATGAAAAGTAGTCTGGGGGGAACACTCTCCTAAAACTTCTGATTCTTCTCCCTTCAGGTTCCACCTGCACATTTGACAAGAGAGAGGGCCACAGAAACCTCTCAGCAAAAGTGGAGCAATAGGACCTCTGGACATCAAGGCAAGGAGATCTCTATTCAGACACCCTGAATTGCACCAGACAACACTGGGGGCACAAAGCTCTCGCTGGCAGCTGTGCAAGAGAGGCCAGTGTGTGTCCGGGGCCAGGGGGCCAGGGAGGGAGGCACTGGAGTGAAGGTGCCTTTGTGAAAGCCATGGGCTGCCACAACAGAGAGAACAAACAAAAGGCTGAGCCCACAGCTGGGACAGGGAGAGGCAAGGAAACAAGCAGAGAACTCCCAAGCACTGCCTGGGCTAACGTGCCCTGCTCCAGAGGAGCCTGGGGCTCTGCACAGGCCCTGAAAGCCCATTTTACCTCGTCAGTCCTCCTGGGCTCAGTGGTTGCTTCACACTTCTCTGTCTTGACTTCTGCTGATGTTGCAGCCACATTGTGCACACATGCCATGGCCTCCCTGGAGTGCTCTGACAGCTGCTCCCCTTCTGCTCCAGCAGCCTGCTGGGTATTCAGAGAGGAGATGATTCCTTTAGTTCAAACACCACACAAGATGTCCTTCAGAAATCTTGACACTGGGAAGCATCCTCAAAGCACCAGCACTGCAGCTGCAGTTCAGCCCTTGCTACAAAACTCTGCTCAGTTTACTTCATCACCCTGCTCACCTGCTCCATTCTGCTGCACATAGAATCCAAACCCTCACCTGTTTCCTACCCTTGCCTGGGCACAGGAGAAGCAGCTCCCCATGCCCAGCTTTTGGCCTGAACTGATTTGAACAGCAAGCTCCTCCACAGCCAGCCCAGGGTTAATGAGCAAACTCTCCCTCTCCCAGACTTCAGAGCATTCCACATGGGAGCAGGGAACAATGTGAAGCCCAGGGGCAGAACAAGCCTTCAAGCACTGCTGAAGCCCTGAAACTCCTCCAACTCCTCTTTCCAGACACCAGGCACTTGTATTCCAGAAAAGCCTGAGGCTTTGCAGAGGCAGCCAAAGACCATTTTACCTGCTCGCCAGTTCTCCTGGCCTCAGTGCTCCATTCAGGCCTCTCTGTCTTCTCCTTTTCTGCTGATGCAACCGGTTGCTCAGATTCCAGGTTGGCATCTGACATAATGAACAGCTGCTCAATTTCTGCTTTAAAAGCCGGCTGGGGATACAGAGAGGAGATGATTGCCTTATTTCAAACACCACACAAGCTGTACCTCAGAAATCTCCATCACTGGAAGCATCCTCCAAGTTCCAGCAGTGCAGCTGCTGTTCAGACTTCCCGGTACAAAACTCTGCTCAGTTTAGTTCATCACTTTGCTCACCTGCTCCATTCCTTCTCACACCTAATTCAAATCCCCACGTGTTGCCTCCCCTTGCCAGGGCACAGGAGAAGCAGCTCCCCATGCCCAGCTTTTGGCCAGGAGATGATTTGAACACCGAGCTCCAGAGCTGTATCAGTCATTCCAGGCGTGCCAGGAGACAATCTGGCAGTCAATGCTCTCTGAATAGAGCCAGGCACACAGACAAGGCTGCCTGCTGCAGCCCAGGATGCTTTGCCCAAGCAGGCCTGGACTGACAGGGATAGGAGCTCCCAATTCTTTATGGGAAGCATCACTGGAAAAATTCAGGGATGCTGCAGTGGACTGAAGGGCAATGCCAGAACGTACCTCAATACAAGTCTTTCCCTTCAGGATGTCCAAATGTTTCTTCAAAGACCCTTTGGACATTTCACTCTTGTTCAGTGCAGCCCTCAGGACTTGAGCAATGTCTATCCATTTCTTCAAAGCACCAGTCCCATGCTCTAGCTCTTCCTGCATGCCTTCCCTCTCCACTTCCAATTGTTGACTGTTTTCCCCATGATTTCTCATCTCAGCTGCATGCATTTCATTCTGCATTTCCAGATCTCTCATCTGCTGCTGGTACAATGCCCGTTCATGCTGCAAAACAGGGAGAAAAAGGGTCACTCATTCCCTCTCTCGGTTTGCTTCACATACCAGATCTGGACTCGTGTGCCAGGGATAGGCACAGGCTGCCCCCCTCTCTCTGCCTCTCAGGATGCTGCAGACCTTTGCTGGGCCCCCCTTGATGCTGCATCTTTCCCAGCTTGCTCAGCCACTCCCAGCTCCCTTCCTGCCTTTCCCCAACCACTTGCAGCTCCACTCCAGTGTTCCTTTGGAGAGGAGCTGCCAGAACTGCAGCCAGGATTTCAAGTGCATGCTAAGCAGGATTTAGGCAGTGCCACGAGGGTGTGCTCTCCAGCAGGGAGGAAGGGAAGAGCAAACACCCCCAGCAATCCATTCCCTGGGGTTGGGGCAACAGCAGTGGTTTTCCACCTCTCCTGTGTAGAGTTTCCATAGCAGCATCCCCAGAGCCCCACTGCCCTCTCTTGGAGCAGCAATGGCCAGATCAGGCTGTCACTCTCTGCTGCCACTCAGGACCAGTTCTCCCCTTGCAGGTACATGTCCTTCTCTGCATCAGCACTTGGCTTTCCTCTCTTCTCTCCCCACTGGCTGCTCTTAGATGGCCAAGACCAAACACCTTTCCATGAACAGCAAACTTGGTCTTCTCATCCCTCCTGCCAGGTCCTAATATTTAGAAATCTGAACATGACTCAGCACACGAGGAATTGCCCAAGCCATGCAATGTCAATAGAGACAGTGTGGGCAATGAGAACTAAAGCTTCTAGGGCACAGAACTCCATCATGGAGGAAATCAGCAGTTTTAGCATTCAGTGGCTTTGACATGACTACAACATCCTTTCCTCCTTTTTGAGAAGAAAGCAATTAGAAAAGTTAAACTGGAAACAGATATTCTTTAGAACTATTAACACCAGGTCCAAACTGAGCTAGGAAATGACCCTTTGTGGCATCTGCCAATCTCACCAGCATATCCTTCCTTTCCTTCTCCAAACTCTCCAATTTCCTCTGCAGAGATGCCACCTCCTGATGAAGAGTAGCAGCCTCCTCCTGCCTTTCAGCGGCCTCTTTCTGCAGGGCAATTTCTCGAGAGGCGTGCTTGAGTTCTTCCTTCCACCAATCTGCAGCAGGGAAGGGGAAGGGAGAGGGCAAGGGCAAGGGCAAACCAAAGACAAATTGAAGTGCATCCTGCAGAGGCAACCGCACTGTCTTCTCTACCTGCCTGTGTTTGCCAGGTCCTAAGCCCTCAAAGGATCCAAAACTGATAGATATGAAGGAATATTCCGGCAAAGAGAAAAGGAGGAATGAAAGGAGCAAGATTCAGAGGAACAGGAAAGTGTGTTTGCTCTTGGGCTTGGGCAGAGTGAGCAATCCAAGAGAGACAAAGGAGCGGGCATGCCTGTGCAGCCCTGCTCCAGAGGCATCAGTAGCCTGGAAGCTCTGGCAGGGGCTGGACTTTGGGGAAATTGAGCTGAGGCATCCAGCTACAGCTCCTTAGCACAGACATGGCACCTGAAAGGCACCAACTGTGCACAGGATCTGCTACAGCCCAGCAAGATCACACTGCCAGCCATTGCATCATTCCTGAGAAAAAGCTTGCACTGGCACTACAATGGATAAATCTCCTGCTGGATGTTTCCTTCCCCTCTGCCATCTCTGGGCACTTTTCCTCTGTGTGCCATCAGAGACTCTCACTGGCAAGACAGGATGGGGCAACGGGTAGGAGAGCAGAAGTTGTACCTTGCTCGCTTTCCTCCAACTTCCTCTGCAGCTCCTGATTGTGGGCTCTGAGTTTGTGTATCTGAGCCTTTGCCTTCCTCAGCTCCAGCTCTGAGGTGTTACACTGTCTGTCCAAGGCAAGAGCTTTGTCATCACATCTCTGGAGTCTCACACGCAGCTGGGACACTTCAGTCTCCAGCACATGCACAGAGGCCTTCAAGCATTGTTCTCCTGCTCGGGACTCCTCCAGCTCCTGCAGCAGCTCCTTCTCTCCAGTTGCCTTGGCAGCCTCCATCTCCTGCATTGTGTCCTGCAGGGCCTGGATCTGGAAGATGGATGCACAGAGCCTCAGGGACAGGCCTGCTCCTGAGGCAGCAGAGCAGGCAGTAGGGAGAGCAACTAAGGAGAAAAGACTTCAGGCAAAAATCACACAGGAAACAAAAGGTGCAGAACCAAGGGTTCCATTGGAGACAAAAGTGGAGACAACAGGGAAAGGAAGGCAATGGACACCCTTGATTGAGGCTGCAGCTCTGAACACTGCCTGAACTGGCTGCGGTGCGAGTGCCCTGCCCAGCCTGCCACAGCCACATCTGTGTGCCCACATTGCTCAGTGCCCAGCACATGCACCAACTCCATCTGGGACAATTCTGCTAACACAGGGACAGAGAAGCTCCAAAGGAGTCTGCTGCTGCTTCTCCTCCCAGATTTCCTGCTGGGACCCAGGAGACAATGGGGGAAAACAATGGCAGAACACACCAGTCCAGCCTTGGCCTCAGGGTGCAGCAGCAGCCAGGGACAGAACACAGCAGCAGTGGATGCCACTGGGAGGGGAAAGAGGTTGGGGCCTCCAAGCCAAAGGTGGTGTTGTGTGTCCATGGAGAAGACAATGCCAGTGCACAGCTTACCTGGGTTTTGAGCTCCTGCAGTTCTCCTCTGCTGTTTGAAGAGAGCTGCTCAGCCTGCTGAAGAGCAGAATGAAACTGAGACAGATGATGGTTCAGTTCCAGGTTCTTTTCTTCCAGTGTCCTGAGGCACAGGTTCTTTTCCTCCAGAGATAGAATCAGCCTAGAAGGAAAGCATGCAACTCATTACTACATGGTATGACATTTTATAATGCACCACCTCGAGAAAAACTGCTCTGTCTGATGAGCTTTGTCTAAACAACTTGGCTGTTTGCTCCCCCTGCAGCCACAGCCCAGCATGTGCCCACACTCCTTTTGTTCCTGAAATAACGGGGAGTCCCTGCGTACATGCCTTGCCTTGTTTTTGACATGGGAATGTGAATACAATTAACAAAGTCTTGCAATGAAGACATTAGGGGAGAGGAACAATTTTCTTCTGACTTAACCATGCTCCAAGGCAGGGAGGTTTAGTCAACATGGATCCTTCCCCCATCTTGTATGTCCAGGTAGGAGGAGCAGCACCCTACAGCCAGGGGATCTCTGGGACCTTCCTTAAGATTTACCAGCACCCATCCTACTTTCAGCTGGAGAAACAAAGGCCAAAAGCAGAAGTGGCTACAGACACTTGGAGCACTGTAGCTGCTGGAGCCAGGATGGTTCTGGCTCCTGGCAGCCACAGGGTCCACAGAACTCCTGGGGGCCTCGAGGCAGAATGCAGCTACAAGGCCTTAGTGCAAGCAGTGCCCAACAATTGGGCAGGCAGCAGAGGTTCATCTTTGCTTGCAGACCTTCTCAGCTAGCTAGGAATGAGATCTTGGGATCGCAGCAGAGATTCCGAAAATAGCTTTATTTCTTCAAAGGGTTCCACTAGCAAAATCCAAATATATAGCATAACAAGGGGTTTTTATAGGGATTAGGAGGATTGAAATCTAACCAGTAAAATTAGAACTTGAAATATATCCAATTACTTAAAGATTTCAGAAAAGAACAATCATTTAAAAAAGTTAAAGACAACTAGCAATTCTAAAAGACAACAGGTGTTTCTGTAGGGGGGTGAATATTTCTCCAACATGAGTTATCAGAAGAAAGGGTTTCTTATCTAAGGAGGAGATAAGATGAGGTCCCAGGAGCCCTTTTCAGGGATAGCTGTATCATCCACAGAGCACAACCTGATGGAACACACAGAAACCTCCAGGCAAGCAAAAGTGCCCTGTCTTCCTCTGTCTTCTTCTTGGAAGAAGAATCCTGTGGCACGGAAGACTGGCAGCACTTGATCAGCTGGAGGAGCCCCCTACCCTTGGTCTTGTTTCTTGCAATCTTTGTACAGTCAGTAATGCCTGTGACTGTGGAGAGTGCCAGGGACCCTGCCAGACACCCTCCAGGCAGAAGGGGGAATATTTTTTGAGGAATGATGCAACAGAGACATTCTTGTATCTTGGGTGCCTTCAAGGACAATCTGGCCTAGATCAGCAATCAGGGCCTTAAGATGGTTCTGCCCAGCAAAGGCATCAGATTCCAGGCTGATCCAGATCCCAGATGCTTCAAGTTACAGGACCCAAGGTGGAGCTGATGGATGTATCCACCTCCTTACACTGCAGCTTGGGCAGTGTTAACACACCCACCTAAACCAAAAACACAAAAGTCCCCAGAGGGAAAGAGCTACCCCAAAAGCCTTTACCTTCACAAAAACTTCAACTGATGACTTAAAGGAAAAGAAAATGACACACAATATTCAGATAATGAGATATATCAGAGATAGAAGAGCTGACAATCAGACACATAGGACATGTTGCCAGAGCCCCTGGCAGGTGCAAAGATGGCAAAGAGGGAATCCATTCACCACAATGCAGAGTCCCACAGGCTTTCATTTACCTGGCTTTTTCCCTCTCTAGGACATTCACAGAAGCCTGCAATTCTGAATTTTGCTGAGCCACTTCTTCCCGTTGACTCCTTTCCCTCTCCAGGTTCTGCAGGTGCACTTGCAGCTCCTTGTTCTGATGTTCTGCCTCTTCCAGCAGCTTCTTGGTGTGCTCAAGCTCCAACAGCTTCTGCCTTGACTGATCCTGTGCCCAGCTCACATCTTGCTGTGCTCTCTGGACAATCGCTTCCTGGGACTCTCGGGAGGCTGCCAGCTCAGACATCAACTCTCCCACCTCCAGTCAAACAGAACAGAGCAGTCAGAGCCCACAGCCACAGCTTGTGTCAGCCACAGCAGAGGCTGTGAGAAAAGGTCAAGGACAACTTTCCATTCTTCCAGTCCTGACAACACCAGATTCACAATGGATATGGACAGCTTGTTTCAATCTTTAAGTGGGCCAAAGGACACCTGAAGAAACACCTCCCAAACCAAGGCTAGAAAGAAGAAGCCAGCAGGAATCCTTGCTGATGCTTGCTGGCCAACAAGCCAGAGCACTAGCCCAGCTGTCCAAGTCAGCAGCTGAGATTCAGCAGAGCACTGAGTGTCCTTCAGAACAGCTGCCCTGCAGAGCACAGGGCCAGGCAGCCCCAGGGGTCACCCCATCAACTGCTGCTCTGCCATGGAAAAGCAAGAAGGCCACTGATCCCTCCCTGGATGACTGTGGTGCTACTGCTGCTTTGCTCACCTGCTTTTGTAGAGCCTCCCTCTGCTCAAGGAGGACATTCATTTCCTCCCTGACGCATTGTAGCTCTTCCCTGTGCCTCCTCTGTGCTGCCTGGATTTTACTCTGAGCTTCCTGCAGCTCAGCTTGCAGCTCTGCCTTGATGATCTGACAACAAAATGCAGAGCAACTTCCTGGGACCTGCCCTCATGCTCAGCTTTTTCCACTTTCCACACTGTCTCAAAATCCCACACTTTCAGCTACTTCTTTTGACCTCTCTAGCCAGCTCTGCTTCCTCTGCAAGCCCTCCTTCCTGGGGATGAGCTCTGGAGCATGCCAGGCTCTATGGTCCCAGGGCCTGAAGCAGCCCTTGCCTCCTCAGTCCCAGGAGCTGCCTCTTGTGCCCTTGTCATTGCCCTGCACTCAATGTTCCCTGCCTACTCAGACTTACCTGCTCCTTCTCTTGCTGCCCTTTCAACTCCTGCCTGAGCTGCTGGATCTGCTGGCAGGCTTGGCTGAGCTCTCCCCTAGTTTGGAGCAGTGCCTCTGATAAAGCACTCCTCTCCTTCTGCTCTTTCAGCAGCACCTGCACAGAAAGAAAGAGCAGAGAGCTTCACATTTGCCCTGCAACACCTGTGTGGCAAGAGGCAGAGACTGATGGGCTCACGCACTCTCAGAGCACTCGGCTGCTGCTCCCCTGGGCCACTCTGCCCCAGGGCAGCCACAGCTCCCCAGCAAGTGACTTAGAACACAGCCCAGAAGACATCTCTGGCTTACTGTTCAGAAATACTCCAGATGAGGTTTAAAAAGATGTTTCTCTTTTGTGTCAGCATTCCTGCTGCACCCTCCCCAAGCCCACAAAAGAAAAGTCTTTTCAACTCACTTTGGCCATGAAAACCCACCAGAACAAAGCCAAAGGGGAGTGGGAAGACAACGGTGAAGATACTCTGAGCTACGTCTTAGAAGAACAGAGCACAACAGCAGCACACAAATCTCAGCTGAAAGCTGATGTTTCTGCCTGGATTCCTATCAGAGGGCTCATTCCTGGTCCCAAAGATAGCCCCGTTCACCTTTTCCCCACCCCAAATTCAATGTAGAAGACATGGAGGACATGCTGCACACAGCCTCATGTCCTGCCATCTCCCACAGCTCCAGCCTTGCAAAAAATCACACCAGTTCTTGTTTCAGTTTAATTACCTCTCGCTTGGCATTTTCAAATCTTGTTTGTTCTTCTTCTTGTTGGGCCTCTAGGGTGGCAAATTTCTGTCTCATCTCAAACAGCACCTTCTGGTGCTCCTGCTCTCTCTCTGACTTCTCATTTTCCCATTGCTGCAGCATCTCTGCATGGCGCCTTTCACGCTCACTTGCCTGAGGAGGGGAGGAAAAGTCTTCAAGAAGTGCCAGGCAAGGTCCTCACTTAAAAACGTGAAGCTTCATCCCTCCCACAAACCCCAGCTGGAAAAGACAACAGCACTGGCTTTCTGCAGTCCGGAAAACATGACCAGTCAGGGAATTTAAAGGAAGGCTCATCAGGTGCAAGTGGACTGTGCAAGACTTGTGGAATCATTTCTGTTGGGAAAGACCCTCCCAAGCATCCTGTCAAACTATTCAGAACAGGAGGTGTCACCTTCCAATCTTTGATACCCCACCAAAAAGGAGGAAAGAACCGGACACAAGGGACCTGTTTCATTTGCTTTGTGCCTAAAGCTGATCCCTGTTTGGCATCAGCCCCATGTTGGCATCAGCCCCACGTTGGCATCTGCTCCATGGCAGGTGGGACTCGGGGATGCTTCTGCCCTGGGCTGCCACGCTTGGGGTGGGCATTGCCCAAGCTGCTCTGGAACTCATCTTACACCCTCACTGAAGCCATGGCTGCATTTCCTGCCCCTGCACCATCCTGGGGGCCTTCACACGCCTCCAAGCCCGAGCCACTGCCTCTGCTGCCCTGCCCAGCAGCAGGAGGCCTCTGGCAGAGGATTGCTGCCCTTGCACACCCTCAGGCTCTGCTTGTGCTAAACCAACCCACAGGGCCAGCTTGGACAATTCAGAAGCGTACTGTCCCCTACCAGGTCTTGCAGAACCTTGTTTATTTGCAGTTGCTGAGCAGTTCTCTGAAGCCTGAGGCTTCCTTGATGCTGCTGCTCTGCCTGCAAGAGCTGCTGAGCTCTGTCTTCCTGTTCCTGCCTCCTGAGAGCTCTCTCTGCTTCCAGCTCTTGTTGCAGGCACTTCACTTCTCCTGCAAACATGACCACCAGCAAGAATCAGAGTCTTTAGTGACTTGACTGACCTCAGGCCCTTTCAGTGCCTCCAGCCCCACTACTCCTCAGAAGCCCTGTGGACAGAGGTGGCTGGACAGGGTGCTGAGCTTCTCTAGGCAGGGGCGGCACCACAAACACGAGGTTCTCACCTTCTATCACCTCTTTGGCCTGCATGACTGTGAGCATTTGAGCCTGCAGATGGTTCCTGGTGCTCTCCAGCTGAGATATCTGCTGCTGAGCAGCAAACAGGCTGGATTCCAAGCTCTCCTTTGCTGATCTACAAGTCACAAATACAGAGAGACATGAGTTGCTTGCACCTGACACCCCCAGCTGGTTAATCCAGGATGATGTGGCTCAAGATCTCCACTGCTGAGTATGGAAAACACGTATCTGTCATCAGACTTGACAACAACATCCCTTCTGTTGGTAGCTATATCCCCCTGTCCTCTCTCTCTCTCCCTGTCTCTCTCTCTCTATATATATCCCATCCTTTCTCTCTCTCTCTGTCTATCACAAAACTAAATTGTTACTCAAAATAAACGGCATTATTGCTTTCTGCTGAACAAACCTGAGTGTCTTGCCTTTTGTCTTTTGCACCCTGTGGTCGAGTGAACCATCAGGACTCTGGTTCAGGTTGAGAGATCGTGACAGAGTGACATGGAAACTCATCCAGAGAAGGCACATTTGTGCCATTTTACATGGCAAAGCAGGGCCCTCTGAGGAAGTGCCCAGGCTTTCCTTGTGGCCTGGCATAGCACAGACAGCCCAGCCCAACTGGACCTCAACAGCCAAACCTTCAGTTGCTCTTCCTGACCTATCACACAGGGTAGCTGTGCCCAAACAGGCTGGGCTGACAAGCAAAGGCTCAGACTCTGCTCACAGCCCTTCTCTCATCAGCATTTTCAAGCTGCTCTGCAGGGGGACAGAACAGACTCTTGTCCTGGCTGACTCCTGACGTTTTAATGCTCTTCATAATGGACATAGAGGCACATCATCTTCCAGACACCCTGTATTTAAGAGACTTCAGAACTACTTTGCATGGTATAGTAAAAGCTCATACTCATGGCAGCACTTGTGAAAAATCAGAACACCCTTTTGTCTGAACAACAACTCCCTGAATGCAGAGACTGCAGTTGAAACTCATGCAAGGTCAAGAAGTAGAATTGCCACCTTTACTTTAGTATTGCTGGCTAAGCAGGCAGTAGTCCAAGTGACTTGTCCTTCTTTGCAGAGAGAGAGGGACCATCCAAAGGGATCTTGGCAGGTTTGGCAGGTGGGTGCCCATCAACAATCAGCAAGAATCCTCAGAGGCTCTTGAGAATTCCAAAGAGCTTATCCTGCTGCTCTCTAAGCAGCTCTAGCTCCTGCCCCACACTTCTCAAGAGTGGGCTTGGAAGCTGAAAGCCCTCAAGATTTTTCAGCAGGAGCCTCTGGCTTCACCTTGAATGTCAGCATGCTACTCCCAGTGTCCCAAGGTTAAAAGCCTGGAATGCTGAAGGTGAAGCTTCAGTTCTGAAGATCAGGATCACATCAAGCTACTTGGTAAGGAACGAGGGATGCTCAATGCCCAGAACAAGGAACCAAACCCATAAGAAACTTGAGGTTTCACTCAACATCTGCATGGTTTAACTACCACTCAACTCAGGGCTGGGTGGCTTGCTTTCGACTTCCCACAGGAGTGTGCTTGGCTGCACAAACAGGAGCCCAAGGCTCACGAGAGCTCTGCTGGCTTTAGGTGTCAGAAAAATAACCTTCACTTTGTGGCATATTTTTATTTTCTTGAGACCTTTATATATTTTCTTGCCATGGAATGAAAAAACACCTGGAAGGGTCTGCTCCCTGCCATTACCTTGTCTCTGCCAGCTCCCTGGAAAGGTCGTGTTGCTGCTGTTCCATGGCTGCCAGTCGGTCCTCAAGGGCAGCCTTCTCCTGGCCCAGCAGCTCCTTCTCCCTGCACACCTGGGCCAGGAGGTGCCCTTGGCCAGAGGATTCCTGGTGCAGCTGCTCCAGAGCCCAGCTTGACGACTCTTGCTCCTGGGAAACCTGGAAGCAGGACAAGGTAGAAGTTGTGCCCTTCCTCGGGAGCCCTGTGCAGAGCCAGCCAGTGCCACCTCACAGGCAGCCAGAGGACAAGGAGCACCTGTGCTCTGGGCTCAACGTTTCACAGCATCTGCCCCATGCAGCTCTGATAGCCTGGGCTCCAAGAGCCTCTGGCACGGTTACCTTGGAAGTGCCTGGGACCAGACAGCACCTTCTCAACAAACATCCTTACTCCACATGCCAAAATTCCCTCACCCAAAAATACAACTGCCTATACAGTGTACTCTAAGCACCAGCAGTGCAGCTGCTGTTCAGCCCGTGCTACACAACTCTACACAGTTTATTTCATCACCCTGCTCACCTGCTCCATTCTTTTGCACATAGAATCCAAACCCTCACTTGTTGCCAACCCTTGCCTGGGCACAGGAGAAGCAGCTCCCCGTGCCCAGCTTTTGGCCTGGAGCTGATTTGAACAGCAAGCTCCTGCACAGCCAGCCCAGGGGCAGGGAGCACACTCTCCCTCTCCCAAACTTCAGAATATTCCACATGGAAGCAGAGAAAAAAGTGGACTACCAAGCCCAGGGGCAGAAAGAGCCTTCAAGCACTGCTGACACCTTGAAACTCCTCCAACTATTCTTTCCTGACACCATGGACTTGTGGCTGGTGGGCTGGCTGGCTTCAGAGAGCCAGTTGCTCCCACCTCCTGTTGTCTTTCCAGTGGGTGCAGGCTCAGCAGCTCTGGCATGGTGCCCTTTGCTCTGAAGGGCAGGAGATGGCAGCCCTGAGAGCAGCACTCAAGCACTTGTCTGGCTTGGGGAAAACACCTCAGCTCACAGCTGCTTCTCTGATTTCTGAGGGACATTTGCTTTGCAAGGGTTCCTGCCTTGGCACCCTGATATTCCTGCCACCAAGGAAGAGTCTTTTCTCACCTCTGCAGAAGTTGACATACTGTGCTGGGCAGATTGGGGCACATCCAATCTAATGCTATCAGAGATGTGCCCACTGCTAAATATTCTCTTGGTGCTCCCTTCAGGTTCCACCTGCACATTTGAAGAGAGACAGGGTCAGAGAAACCTGTCAGCAAACATGAAGCAAAAGGACCTCTGGACATCAAGGCAAGGAGATCTCTATTCAGACACCCTGAATTGCACCAGACAACACTGGGGGCACAAAGCTCTCGCTGGCAGCTGTGCAAGAGAGGCCAGTGTGTGTCCGGGGCCAGGGAGCCAGGGAGGGAGGCACTGGAGTGAAGGTGCCTTTGTGAAAGCCATGGGCTGCCACAACAGAGAGAACAAACAAAAGGCTGAGCCCACAGCTGGGACAGGGAGAGGCAAGGAAACAAGCAGAGAACTCCCAAGCACTGCCTGGGCTAACGTGCCCTGCTCCAGAGGAGCCTGGGGCTCTGCACAGGCCCTGAAAGCCCATTTTACCTCGTCAGTCCTCCTGGGCTCAGTGGTTGCTTCACGCTTCTCTGTCTTGACTTCTGCTGATGTTGCAGCCACATTGTGCACACATGCCATGGCCTTCCTGGAGTGCTCTGACAGCTGCTCCCCTTCTGCTCCAGCAGCCTGCTGGGTATTCAGAGAGGAGATGATTTCCTTAGTTCAAACACCACACAAGATGTCCTTCAGAAATCTTGATACTGGGAAGCATCCTCAAAGCACCAGCACTGCAGCTGCAGTTCAGCCCTTGCTACAAAACTCTGCTCAGTTTACTTCATCACCCTGCTCACCTGCTCCATTCTTTTGCACAAAGAATCCAAACCCTCACCCTGTTGCCTACCCTTGCCTGGACACAGGAGAAGCAGCTCCCCATGCCCAGCTTTTGGCCTGAAGCTGATTTGAACAGCAAGCTCCTGCACAGCCAGCCCAGGGTCAATGAGCAAACTCTCCCTCTCCCAGACTTCAGAGCATTCCACACGGGAGCAGGAAACAATGTGGGCAACCAAGCCCAGGGGCAGAAAGAGCCTTCAAGCACGAATGACACCTTGAAACCACTCCAACTCCTCTCTTGGACACCAGGCACTTGTATTCCAGAGAAGCCTGAGGCTTTGCAGAGGCAGTCAAAGACCATTTTACCTGCTCGCCAGTTCTCCTGGCCTCAGTGCTCCATTCAGGCCTCTCTGTCTTCTCCTTTTCTGCTGATGCAACCGGTTGCTCAGATTCCAGGTTGGCATCTGACATAATGAACAGCTGCTCCACTTCTGCTTTAAAAGCCGGCTGGGGATACAGAGAGGAGATGATTGCCTTATTTCAAACACCACACAAGCTGTACCTCAGAAATCTCCATCACTGGAAGCATCCTCCAAGTTCCAGCAGTGCAGCTGCTGTTCAGACTTCCCGGTACAAAACTCTGCTCAGTTTAGTTCATCACTTTGCTCACCTGCTCCATTCCTTCTCACACCTAATTCAAATCCCCACGTGTTGCCTCCCCTTGCCAGGGCACAGGAGAAGCAGCTCCCCATGCCCAGCTTTTGGCCAGGAGATGATTTGAACACCGAGCTCCAGAGCTGTATCAGTCATTCCAGGCGTGCCAGGAGACAATCTGGCAGTCAATGCTCTCTGAATAGAGCCAGGCACACAGACAAGGCTGCCTGCTGCAGCCCAGGATGCTTTGCCCAAGCAGGCCTGGACTGACAGGGATAGGAGCTCCCAATTCTTTATGGGAAGCATCACTGGAAAAATTCAGGGATGCTGCAGTGGACTGAAGGGCAATGCCAGAACGTACCTCAATACAAGTCTTTCCCTTCAGAATGTCCAAATGTTTCTTCAAAGACCCTTTGGACATTTCACTCTTGTTCAGTGCAGCCCTCAGGACTTGAGCAATGTCTATCCATTTCTTCAAAGCACCAGTCCCATGCTCTAGCTCTTCCTGCATGCCTTCCCTCTCCACTTCCAATTGTTGATTCTTTTCCCCATGATTTCTCATCTCAGCTGCATGCATTTCATTCTTCATTTCCAGATCTCTTATCTGCTGCTGGTACAATGCCCGTTCATGCTGCAAAACAGGGAGAAAAAGGGTCACTCATTCCCTCTCTCGGTTTGCTTCACATACCAGATCTGGACTCGTGTGCCAGGGACAGGCACAGGCTGCCCCCCTCTCTCTGCCTCTCAGGATGCTGCAGATCTTTGCTGGGCCCCCCTTGATGCTGCATCTTTCCCAGCTTGCTCAGCCACTCCCAGCTCCCTTCCTGCCTTTCCCCAACCACTTGCAGCTCCTCTCCAGTGTTCCTTTGGGGAGGAGCTGCCAGAACTGCAGCCAAGATTTCAAGTGCATGCTAAGCAGGATTTAGGCAGTGCCACGAGGGTGTGCTCTCCAGCAGGGAGGAAGGGAAGAGCAAACACCCCCAGCAATCCATTCCCTGGGGTTGGGGCAACAGCAGTGGTTTTCCACCTCTCCTGTGTAGAGTTTCCATAGCAGCATCCCCAGAGCCCCACTGCCCTCTCTTGGAGCAGCAATGGCCAGATCAGGCTGTCATTCTCTGCTGCCACTCAGGACCAGTTCTCCCCTTGCAGGTACATGTCCATCCCTGCATCAGCACTTGGCTTTCCTCTCTTCTCTCCCCACTGGCTGCTCTTAGATGGCCAAGACCAAACACCTTTCCATGAACAGCAAACTTGGTCTTCTCATCCCTCCTGCCAGGTCCTAATATTTAGAAATCTGAACATGACTCAGCACACGAGGAATTGCCCAAACCATGCAATGTCAACAGAGACAGTGTGGACATTGAGAACTAAAGCTTCTAGGGCAGAGAACTCCATCATGAAGGAAATCAGCAGTTTTAGCATTCAGTGGCTTTGACATGACTACAACATCCTTTCCTCCTTTTTGAGAAGAAAGCAATTAGAAAAGTTAAACTGGAAAGAGTTACTCTTTAGAACTATTAACACCAGGTCCAAACTGAGCTAGGAAATGGCCCTTTGTGGCATCTGCCAATCTCACCAGCATATCCTTTCTTTCCTTCTCCAAACTCTCCAATTTCCTCTGCAGAGATGCCACCTCCTGATGAAGAGTAGCAGCCTCCTCCTGCCTTTCAGCGGCCTCTTTCTGCAGGGCAATTTCTCGAGAGGCGTGCTTGAGTTCTTCCTTCCACCAGTCTGCAGCAGGGAAGGGGAAGGGAGAGGGCAAGGGCAGGGGCAAGGGCAAAGCAAAGACAAACTCATGTGCATCCTGCATAGACAACAGCACTGTCTCCTCTGCCTGCCTGTGTTTGACAGGTCCTAAGCCCTCAAAGGATCCAAAACTGGCAGAAATGAAAGAAACTTCTCGGCAAAGAGAAAAGGAGGAATGAAAGGAGCAAGATTCAGAGGAACAGGAAAGTGTGTTTGCTCTTGGGCTTGGGCAGAGTGAGCAATCCATGAGAGACAAAGGAGCGGGCATGCCTGTGCAGCCCTGCTCCAGAGGCATCAGTAGCCTGGAAGCTCTGGCAGGGGCTGGACTTTGGGGAAATTGAGCTGAGGCATCCAGCTACAGCTCCTTAGCACAGACATGGCACCTGAAAGGCACCAACTGTGCACAGGATCTGCCACAGCCCAGCAAGATCACACTGCCAGCCATGGCAGCTTTCCTGAGAAAAAAGCTTGCACTGGCACTACAATGGATAAATCTCCTGCTGGATGTTTCCTTTCCCTCTGCCATCTCTGGGCACTTTTCCTCTGTGTGCCATCAGAGACCCTCACTGGCAAGACAGGATGGGGAAACACGTGGGAGAGCAGAAGTTGTACCTTGCTCACTTTCCTCCAACTTCCTCTGCAGCTCCTGATTGTGGGCTCTGAGTTTGTGTATCTGAGCCTTTGCCTTCCTCAGCTCCAGCTCTGAGGTGTTGCACTGTCTGTCCAAGGCAAGAGCTTTGTCATCACATCTCTGGAGTCTCACACGCAGCTGGGACACTTCAGTCTCCAGCACATGCACAGAGGCCTTCAAGCATTGTTCTCCTGCTCGGGACTCCTCCAGCTCCTGCAGCAGCTCCTTCTCTCCAGTTGCCCGGGCAGCCTCCATCTCCTGCATTGTGTCCTGCAGGGCCTGGATCTGGAAGATGGATGCACAGAGCCTCAGGGACAGGCCTGCTCCTGAGGCAGCAGAGCAAGCAGTAGGGAGAGCAACTAAGGAGAAAAGACTTCAGGCAAAAACACACAGGAAACAAAAGGTGCAGAACCAAGGGTTCCATTGGAGACAAAAGTGGAGACAACAGGGAAAGGAAGGCAATGGACACCCTTGATTGAGGCTGCAGCTCTGAACACTGCCTGAACTGGCTGCGGTGCGAGTGCCCTGCCCAGCCTGCCACAGCCACATCTGTGTGCCCACATTGCTCAGTGCCCAGCACATGCTCCAACTCCATCTGGGACAATTCTGCTAACACAGGGACAGAGAAGCTCCAAAGGAGTCTGCTGCTGCTTCTCCTCCCAGATTTCCTGCTGGGACCCAGGACACAATGGGGGAAAACATCGGCAGAACACACCAGTCCAGCCTTGGCCTCAGGGTGCAGCAGCAGCCAGGGACAGAACACAGCAGCAGTGGATGCCACTGGGAGGGGAAAGAGGTTGGGGCCTCCAAGCCAAAGGTGGTGTTGTGTGTCCATGGAGAAGACAATGCCAGTGCACAGCTTACCTGGGTTTGGAGCTCCTGCAGTTCTCCTCTGCTGTTTGAAGAGAGTTGCTCAGCCTGCTGAAGAGCAGAATGAAACTGAGACAGATGATGGTTCAGTTCTAGGTTCTTTTCTTCCAGTGTCCTGAGGCACAGGTTCTTTTCCTCCAGAGATAGAATCAGCCTAGAAGGAAAGCATGCAACTCATTACTACATGGTATGACATTTTATAAACTCCTAGGACTTGCACCACCTCGGGAAAAACTGCTCTGTCTGATGAGCTTTGTCTAAACAACTTGGCTGTTTGCTCCCCCTGCAGCCACAGCCCAGCATGTGCCCACACTCCTTTTGTTCCTGAAATAACGGGGAGTCCCTGCATATGTACATGCCTTGCCTTGTTTTTGACATGGGAATGTGAATACAATTAACAAAGTCTTGCAATGAAGACATTAGGGGAGAGGAACAATTTTCTTCTGACTTAACCATGCTCCAAGGCAGGGAGGTTTAGTCAACATGGATCCTTCCCTCATCTTGTATGTCCAGGTAGGAGGAGCAGCACCCTACAGCCAGGGGATCTCTGGGACATTCCTTAAGATTTACCAGCACCCATCCTACTTTCAGCTGGAGAAACAAAGGCCAAAAGCAGAAGTGACTACAGACACTTGGAGCACTGTAGCTGCTGGAGCCAGGATGGTTCTGGCTCCTGGCAGCCACAGGGTCCACAGAACTCCTGGGGGCCTCGAGGCAGAATGCAGCTACAAGACCTTAGTGCAAGCAGTGCCCAACAATTGGGCAGGCAGCAGAGGTTCATCTTTGCTTGCAGACCTTCTCAGCTAGCTAGGAATGAGATCTTGGGATCGCAGCAGAGATTCCAAAGATAGCTTTATTTCTTCAAAGGGTTCCACTAGCAAAATCCAAATATATAGCATAACAAGGGGTTTTTATAGGGATTAGGAGGATTGAAATCTAACCAGTAAAATTAGAACTTGAAATATATCCAATTACTTAAAGATTCCAGAAAAGAACAATCATTTAAAAAAGTTAAAGACAACTAGCAATTCTAAAAGACAACAGGTGTTTCTGTAGGGGGGTGAATATTACTCCAACATGAGTTATCAGAAGAAAGGGTTTCTTATCTAAGGAGGAGATAAGATGAGGTCCCAGGAGCCCTTTTCAGGGATAGCTGTATCATCCACAGAGCACAACCTGATGGAACAGGCCAAAACCTCCAGGCAAGCAAAAGTGCCCTGTCTTCCTCTGTCTTCTTCTTGGAAGAAGAATCCTGTGGCACTGAAGACTGGCAGCACTTGATCAGCTGGAGGAGCCCCCCTACCCTTGGTCTTGTTTCTTGCAATCTTTGTACAGTCAGTAATGCCTGTGACTGTGGAGAGTGCCAGGGACCCTGCCAGACACCCTCCAGGCAGAAGGGGGAATATTTTTTGAGGAATGATGCAACAGAGACATTCTTGTATCTTGGGTGCCTTCAAGGACAATCTGGCCTAGATCAGCAATCAGGGCCTTAAGATGGTTCTGCCCAGCAAAGGCATCAGATTCCAGGCTGATCCAGATCCCAGATGCTTCAAGTTACAGGACCCAGTTTGGAGCTGATGGATGTATCCACCTCCTTACACTGCAGCTTGGGCAGTGTTAACACACCCACCTAAACCTAACAACACACAAGTCCCCAGAGGGAAAGAGCTACCCCAAAAGCCTTTACCTTCACAAAAACTTCAACTGATGACTTAAAGGAAAAGAAAATGACACACAATATTCAGATAATGAGATATATCAGAGATAGAAGAGCTGACAATCAGACAGTAAGGACATGTTGCCAGAGCCCCTGGCAGGTGCAAAGATGGCAAAGAGGGAATCCATTCACCACAATGCAGAGTCCCACAGGCTTTCATTTACCTGGCTTTTTCCCTCTCTAGGACATTCACAGAAGCCTGCAATTCTGAATTTTGCTGAGCCACTTCTTCCCGTTGACTCCTTTCCCTCTCCAGGTTCTGCAGGTGCACTTGCAGCTCCTTGTTCTGATGTTCTGCCTCTTCCAGCAGCTTCTTGGTGTGTTCAACCTCCAACAGCTTCTGCCTTGACTGATCCTGTGCCCAGCTCACATCTTGCTGTGCTCTCTGGACAATCGCTTCCTGGGACTCTCGGGAGGCTGCCAGCTCAGACATCAACTCTCCCACCTCCAGTCAAACAGAACAGAGCAGTCAGAGCCCACAGCCACAGCTTGTGTCTGTCAGCCACAGCAGAGGCTGTGAGAAAAGGTAAAGGACAACTTTCCATTCCTCCCAGTCCTGACAGCACCAGATTGACAATGGATATGGACAGCTTGTTTCAATCTTTAAGTGGGCCAAAGGACACCTGAAAAAGCACCTCCCAAACCAAGGCTAGAAAGAAGAAGCCAGCAGGAATCCTTGCTGATGCTTGCTGGCCAACAAGCCAGAGCACTAGCCCAGCTGTCCAAGTCAGCAGCTGAGATTCAGCAGAGCACTGAGTGTCCTTCAGAACAGCTGCCCTGCAGAGCACAGGGCCAGGCAGCCCCAGGGGTCACCCCATCAACTGCTGCTCTGCCATGGAAAAGCAAGAAGGCCACTGATCCCTCCCTGGATGACTGTGGTACTACTGCTGCTTTGCTCACCTGCTTTTGTAGAGCCTCCCTCTGCTCAAGGAGGACATTCATTTCCTCCCTGACGCCTTGTAGCTCTTCCCTGTGCCTCCTCTGCGCTGCCTGGATTTTACTCCGAGCTTCCTGCAGCCCAGCTTGCAGCTCTGCCTTGATGGTCTGACAACAAAATGCAGAGCAACTTCCTGGGACCTGCCCTCATGCTCAGCTTTTTCCACTTTCCACACTGTCTCAAAATCCCACACTTTCAGCTACTTCTTTTGACCTCTCTAGCCAGCTCTGCTTCCTCTGCAAGCCCTCCTTCCTGGGGATGAGCTCTGGAGCATGCCAGGCTCTGTGGTCCCAGGGCCTGAAGCAGCCCTTGCCTCCTCAGTCCCAGGAGCTGCCTCTTGTGCCCTTGTCATTGCCCTGCACTCAATGTTCCCTGCCTACTCAGACTTACCTGCTCCTTCTCTTGCTGCCCTTTCAACTCCTGCCTGAGCTGCTGGATCTGCTGGCAGGCTTGGCTGAGCTCTCCCCGAGTTTGGAGCAGTGCCTCTGATAAAGCACTCCTCTCCTGCTCTTTCAGCAGCACCTGCACAGAAAGAAAGAGCAGAGAGCTTCACATTTGCCCTGCAACACCTGTGTGGCAAGAGACAGAGACTGATGGGCTCACGCACTCTCAGAGCACTCGGCTGCTGCTCCCCTGGGCCACTCTGCCCCAGGGCAGCCACAGCTCCCCAGCAAGTGACTTAGAACACAGCCCAGAAGACATCTCTGGCTTACTGTTCAGAAATACTCCAGATGAGGTTTAAAAAGATGTTTCTCTTTTGTGTCAGCATTCCTGCTGCACCCTCCCCAAGCCCACAAAAGAAAAGTCTTTTCAACTCACTTTGGCCATGAAAACTCACCAGTACAAAGCCAAAGGGGAGTGGGAAGACAATGGTGAAGATACTCTGAGCTACGTCTTAGAAGAACAGAGCACAACAGCAGCACACAAATCTCAGCTGAAAGCTGATGTTTCTGCCTGGATTCCTATCAGAGGGCTCATTCCTGGTCCCAAAGATAGCCCCGTTCACCTTTTCCCCACCCCAAATTCAATGTAGAAGACACGGAGGACATGCTGCACACAGCCTCATGTCCTGCCATCTCCCACAGCTCCAGCCTTGCAAAAAATCACACCAGTTCTCATTTCAGTATGATTACCTCTCGCTTGGCATTTTCAAATCTTGTTTGTTCTGCTTCTTTTTGGGCCTCCAGGGTGGCCAATTTCTGCCTCATCTCAAACAGCACCTTCTGGTGTTCCTGCTCTCTCTCTGCCTTCTCTTTTTTCCATTGTTCCAGTGTCTCCTGCATCTCTGCATGGCGCCTTTCACGCTCACTTGCCTGAGGAGGGGAGGAAAAAATCTTCAAGATGAATTGTGAGGCAAGCTCCTCTCTTAGAAATGTGCAGCTTCATTCCTCCTAAAAATCTCAACCTGAACATACAACAGCACTGGCTTTCTGCACTCCAGAAACCTTGTCCTGTCAGGGAATTTAAAAGGAGGCTCAGCAGGTGCAAGTACCACAGGCTCATGGAATCATTTCTGTTGGGAAAGATCTTCCCAAGCATCCAGTCCAACCACTCAGAACAGGAGGTGTCACCTTCCCTCTCTGATGCCCCAGTCACAAGGACTGATGGGCAGGGGACCTCCCTCAGCCACTCCTTGTCACATCTGTGCTCCTGACCCTTTCCTTCCTCTGATCCCTCTTTTTGAGGCTCTGAAGCTGCCCAAAGAAACAAATTTTCCAGTAGCATATAGAATGTTGCTCAACACCACATCTATCCCTGGCTAAGAAATGCATGGAACATCTTGAGCCAGGTGTGCACAGCAGTGTCTCAGTCTTCTACTGCCAGAAACAGCATCTGGGCTGATCTGGCTGGCACAACTCCCACTGCCACAGGTGCTGCCTAGGAATAAGGTGTCCAGAGCCGTGGTAACATCCTCCCTCTCTTGCTCCAGCACATCCCTCTGAAACTGCAATTCCTCCAATGTCTGTGTCTTGACTGTCAGCTTGCTCTGCACTGATGGGTCTTCACCCTCGAGTGCAGCCAAGTTCTCCACTATGCAAGAAGAGGCAAGACAAGTTTTCAGTGGAAAACCCGTCTCATTTCTAAAACCAACCTCCATCCTGTCCTTCTGCTCTGCCTTTTCTGCCTGGGCTGACGCTTCCTCCTGCTGCTTGGTGTTCTTCTGACGCAGACTCAAGGCTCCTGGCTCTGGGATTCCAATGACTTGCTGCAGCTTTTCCTTGGACTTCCCCATGTTTTCATAGTCACTGCAGAGAAAAGGCTCAGTCAGAGGAATGAAGAAGCCTAAAGGGTCACCGATCCCATTTTCCACACTCCAGGATGGACCAGAGTGCAGTGGGCTAAGGAAGACCTTGCTCTTTCCCTCCCAAGGAAATCCTCCAGAGGCAAAGGGAAAGGAAGGCAGGATTTTGCCTTCCTTCAGTGAGAAGCAGTAGCTGGGCAGGGGTGTGCAAAGAACAGAATTCAGGGAAGCAGCATGGTGAGAAGAAGGAATCTTCTCTTCCAATATGGCTGTGCATCTCCCAGACAGCCTTAGGAGTCACAGTAGAGCATGAAAAACCCAGACAGGATGATGCTCAAGAGCCACACTGAGGCCTAAGCATGGTAGGGAAGGGGATTTCTTCTCCCAGGACCCCTCTGAACTCCCACGCCTGAAAGTAGATTGTTTCTGGAACGCAGGAGAAAGAGGAGAAAACGCTCACCTTCTGATTATTTTTAGCACACAGTCTATGTGCTGCTGGTAGCTTTTGAGCCTCTGGTATTTCTCTACTATTTGCTCAAACTGTTGCTGCAAGCCTCCACAATTCTCTGCGACTTCCTGAACCAATTCCAAGGGATCCTGTTCATCAGTGGATATCAGAGTTGAGAGCATGTTCCCAGGACTGTCAGTGCAGATGGAATTGGCCATGCTGTCGTCTAACAGCACCTGAAAGCCCACATCCAGCTGTTAGTCAGGAATTCTGTTCCTATATCAAAGTACCACCGAGATGCCTCTTCTGATCTCACAAGAACCAGCTTCCATTCATGGAGAACCAGTTTCAAAATCTCACCCAGCTCTGCACTGTTTACTCACCTCAGGGGATCTGGAGGAACGTCCCCGGTGAGAAAGGTCTCGAGCTCCCTGCAAGAGCACAGGGCAGAGCACACTCAGACTGCATGGCTGCTCCTGAGGCAGCCACCTCTAAGTGCTTCCCAGCCTGTCCCAAAGCATAGCAATTCCAGCTGAGCTCTTCCTCCCCTCCTTTGGAATATTTCCAGCCCAGTAGTTTGACAGCAGCACAAACGAACATGCTGGAAGGTGTCTCATCACTTTTAAGAACACCAGAAGGGGAGCTGCCCAGAAACCAGTCCAATTTGGCCTTGAACACTCCGGGGATCCAGGGGCAGCCACAGCTTCTCATGACAACCTGTGCCAGGGCCTCAGCACCCTCACAGGGCAGAATTCTCTCCCAATATCCCATCTATCTCTGCCATGTCTCAGTAGGAAGTCACTGTCCCTTGTTCTGTCCCTGCAGGCCCCTGGCTTAAGTCCCTCTCCAACTCTCTTGCAGCCCCCTCAGGCATTGGAAGGTCACCCTGGAACCTTCCCCAGGTTGGACAACAGCAACTCTTGCATCCTTTTCCCTTGGCGCTGATGCTCCAGCCCTTGGAGTATCTTCCTATTAATCCCATGGCCTCCTCTGGGCCTCTGCGGATCATCTTGGAGATGTCAGGGAGAAACCCATTCTTGCCTCTGGGAAGAACTGAGGCTGTGCTGTAAATTGGGCTGAAGGGAAGGCAATGAAAAGCTGCTCCCTTGTTTGTGCCTACGGACTCCAGTGGAACAAGGATGGAGCAGGAGATGTGGCCAGGAGCCCCCCATTCCCTCCCAGGCCTGTCCCCACAGCAAGCACCAAAGCTCTGAACAGCCAACTATTAATCCCTTGCCATTCCCAAAGGGAACCAATTCCCCTGAGGCACACGCCCAGCCCAGCCAGGTCCCTGCTGGGTCTGGCACACGGAGAGCAGTGGCTTTTTCACTCACCCGCCGGCTGTCCATCTGCTCCTTTGGCACCAACAGTCGCCAAATCCCAGTGTCCAAAGGTCGTTGATATTGCAGGGTCTAAACCCCAGTGACCAAAGGCCCTTGGCCTTTGCAGAGTCAAACCCAAATCTCCAAAGGCCCTTGGCCTTTGCAGAGTCTAAACCCCAGTGCCTAAAGGCCCTTGGCCTTTGCAGGGTCTAACCCCAATCACCATATGCCCTTGGCCTTTGCAGGGTCTAAACCCAATCACCAAAGGCCCTTGGCCTTTGCAGGGTCTAAACCCAATCACCTAAAGGCCCTTGGCCTTTGCAGAGTCTAAACCCAAATCTCAAAAGGCCCTTGGCTTTTGCAGGGTCTAACCCCAATCACCAAAGGCCCTTGGCCTTTGCAGGGTCTAAACCCCTGTGCCCAAAGGCCCTTGGCCTTTCCAGAGCCTAAACCCAAATCTCGAAAGGCCCTTGGCCTTTCCAGGGTCTAAACCCCAGTGACCAAAGGCCCTTGGCCTTAGCAGGGTCTAACCCCAATCGCCAGATGTCGTTGGCCTTTCAAGGTCAATAGCACACAAAAGGTGCCGTTGGCCTTGGCAAGGTCTGAGCCCCAACGCTCATGAGCTGTTGACAGCTCCAGGGTCCAAACCCCAATGAGCCAGGAGCTGTCAAATGTTGCCAGGGTCCAACCCCCAACATTCCAAACATTCCATGGCCTGTTGACGGTTGCCAGGGTCCAACCCCCAACATTCCAACATTCCATGGCCTGTTGACGGTTGCCAGGATCCGGAGCCCATCATTCCAGGGACTGGTGGAATGGCTCTCCCTGGCTCTCCCCAGCCCCAGCTCCCTGCTGGCTCTGGCACCTGCCCTGCCTCCCCCGTGTCCCCACAGTCGTGCCGGGCAGGGCCCTGGCTCAGAACATGAGTTACAAGTTGCTGGTCCAGACAGCATCAATTTTAAGGCTCAGCATTCTCAAGAACCACATCCTCTTTAGGGATGCGCTTAGTTCCTGAGTCACAGGAATTCTTCTGTCTTCCCTGACATGGGGGAGATACAAGAAAAAGCCCATAAAGATTCTTGGTGCTTACAAATATTCATGGAAAAGAAAGCCTTGTGTTTAGAACAATCACATAAGAAGGAAAAATGGTGTTTCAGGGGCTTTTGAAATTCCTGCAGAGAAATGCCAAGAGCTGCAGTGTTTAAGGCTTATAAAATAGATCAAAAATGACACCGTCACAAGTGCAATTTTTTCTCTGCACTGTGTTTGGCAATATATCTAAATCTTCAAGGCAGAAGAAAATTCTTGTTGATTACATCAAAGATTCCTCGCTAGGAACAGACCTTCAAGAAACACATAGGTCTGCTTGGAAAAGCTTTAGTAAGTATTTTTTGCCCTCATCTTCAATAGCACTCTTCTGTGTCCTATGGAGGACTTCTGTGTCCCAGTTGACAGGAACTGGCAGGGCAAAAATCCTCCATGGAAGAGAAGAGCTGCACCTGCCTTCTCCAGGGCCTGTCTCTGCAGAGACTGATGGCCCAAGGCTGTCACTGCCAAGTGACATCAGTTCAGAGATCAATGCAGCTTCAAGTCTCTGTTCCACAAGAGCAGCCCTGGGCTCCTTGAGCAGAGCTGCAAAGTAGCAGGAGAGCTCCTGGTGAAGGTCTGACAGCTCTTGCCTGGTTTTTGAGCAGCTCTCAGTGTAGTTCTGCTGGTATTGTCAGTCCCAGGCCAGCTGTGACTGCAGCAGGGACACCTGGAAGAGGCACAAGGCCCAGCTCAGACAAGCCCACGCTGGCAGCAGCATCCGCAGCCCCACGGTACCGGCTGTCGGGCACACACAGCCTCCAACTCCAGCCCTCACCAACACTCTGCCCTTGGGGAAGGGAAAGGAACAGGCTCCCAGACTGCCCCTGAACAGAGCTCAGATGGTCAACAAGTCCAGTTCATGGCAGAAAAAACCCTTCCCATGTACATCCCTCAGCCACCACAGCTCTATTAGAGAGTTCTGGCACCAATTAGGAACCCTACACTGATTTCAAAAGCACACATTTGTGGCACTGACCCATTTCTGTGCCTCAGCAAGAGGGCTGCTGCTCCCCTGAGCTACTGGAGGACTCTTTACTTGAACTGTGGGACAGCCAGCCCAGGTGTGAGGGGAATTTGGTGCTTGGGGATTTTGGTGCTTTCTTGAGGCATTTTAACACCCCAAGCCCCATTTTATAACTCTGAATTTCAAAATTATACCTTAATTTTAACTTGTTTGTATTTATTCATCTTTATTATGCTTCTACTCCATTTTACTTATTTTCAAGGGATTCTTAAAAGGATTTGGGGGATTTTTTCGGGGGTTTCTTGGTTTTGCCAGGTCTTAACACACAATGCACCTTTTCAACCCCCTATGGTTTAAATGTAACTAAAATATAGCCTTAAATATTTCATACTTATTCAAATTTATTCCATCTTTGTCTGTTTAATTGAAATGTTGAGGAACTGCTCCCACCCTCCCCCCCCCCCGTCCTGCCCAGCCAATCCCTGAGGGGAGTTTGGCTGAGGCGGGAACTGCTCCCGCCCCGCCCCCATCCCATCCAGCCAATCCCTGAGGGGAGTTTGGCTGAGGCGGAACTGCTCCTGCCCGCCCCCATCCCATCCAGCCAATCCCTGAGGGGAGTTTGGCTGAGGCGGAACTGCTCCCGCCCCGCCCCCATCCCGTCCAGCCAATCCCTGAGCGGAGTTTTCCCCGCCCATGGTTTGGGCGGGAGCCGCCCCCCCATAGTCAATCCCTGAGGGGGGAGCGGCCGAGGCGGGAACTTCTTCCTGCCCCCCCTTGCCGATCACTCCCCCCCTCCCCTGCCTCGCTTCCACTGCCCCCTCGTGACTCTGAAATTTCCCCAGCTGCCCCAGTCTGGTTTATACTGGTTTATACTGGTTTATTCTTTCCCCTCCCCAGGTAGAGGAGCTCCAGTGCCCCCCATCCCCCAGAGCATAAAATTCACATCGCTAGAGTTTCGTGTCCATAAAGGAAGCAGTGGAGTCCCTTGATTCGAACAAAGGGAGAGAGTCCATGAGGCGTGTGTCCAGTGGGGTCTCTCTCAATTAGTTGGAGCAAGTAGCCTTCTTTTCTCCTCATTTCCCGGCCGCATTTTCTTCTCATTCACTTTCCCCGTTGGCTGAGGTATTAGGAAGGTACTCGGGACATCCCGATCTGCCTATCCATGCCCCACTTAGTGTGTACCCTCCGTAAAACACAGGATGCATGATCATTACAACTAGCTAAATCAATTTATATTTTCTACAAACTTTACTAATTGACATGGACTGCTCCTCAGCCAGGTTCATGCTAAACTCCTGAACTTTGTGTAAAAGAACAAAGACTTCATAGGACTGTGAGAGATGAGGAGATGTTTTGCTGAAGCCAAAGTTTCTTCTCCCCTCCCTCCCCCATGCCACTGGTACTCACACACGGCCATGGCCTGAGGGGACACCCTGGTGGCCTTCAGGTGGGAGCTGGTGAGGGTGTCCTGACCAAGAGCCTGCAGGGCTTCAGCCCCTTCAGGGGAGGCTGGGAGGAGCTGCACCCTGAAATGGCCCCCGCAGCCCCTCAGCCATGCGGCTGCACTGGTGCATGACTGGCTCCATGCATTTGGAGGTGGGAAGGGGTCTCAGGACGTCCAGGGCGGCTTCTGGAGGAGCTTTGTGGGGGTTACAGTGGCTGGGGAGCTTCAGGGCATCTTGGGGAAACGGGCAATTTGGAATGGGGGAGAATATGGGAGGGATAGGGATCAAGGTTTTCTGTGTCTTTAGAGGTGGGGAGGGGACTGGGGGGCTGATTTTGGGGCCTGCTCTGATTATTGGGTACCCACCCCACCTCAGCAAAGGGCCAATGGTTTTTTTCTTCTCCTGTCCAGGAGGGAGGTGGGCTTTGAAGATCCCACCTTATTTGTGGGGGGTCCCTTTGTCACCAAAACAGCAGGAAAACAAAACAAAACAAAACAAAAAACCAAACCAAACAAAACAAAAAAAACCTCAAAAAAAACCCCTCAAAACAAAACAAAAAAAGCTTCTTCAACAGCATTTTTAGTGTTAGAGAATCCAAGTCATTACCTTATTCTGGCCAGAATGTTGTTCTCGCCAGGATGTGCAACAAATCATTTAATCCACACATTGTCCAGGTGTGCAGAGAAAATAATTCCATCACTCATGAATTTTACTAGATTTTTCAGATACTTACACAGTCAAAACCCATCAAAATGCATCTTGCAATGTACACTGGTCCCACATTATGCAGTTCTCAGCATTTGGTTGCCTATTCATTACAGTTCTCTTCACCTCTGATGCTAATTAGGTTCTGATTCTTATCTCTTTTCCCAGACCAGTGATGTTTGGAGTTGATTGTTGTTAATGATTGTTAATGGTCATTATCTCCAGTGTATCTTCTGTGCTACTCCCAGTCTGCTGAGTTGTTAAGCTTGTCAGACCTCACCTGCTGGACCAGTGCCTACAAAGAAAGTTAAATTCCCTTTTCCCGTGCCAAGGGCGAATGTGGTGGATGCAGACTCAGAAGTTGTAAGCAGTCAGAAGTTGTAAGCAGTTAAATCGTTGTTACAACAGTTAACAGTTATGTTCTGAGAGTTGTTACATTACCCGTTAGGACGAAAGTATACATTCTGTACCCCTCACTCCCCCGCAACTCTGTAATGTTTCCCAGTTCCTACGTTACACTACCCATTCTGCCGAGAATATACATTCTGTACCCCTCACTCCCCCGTAGCTCTGTATTCCCTAATGGTTCCCAGTTCCTACGTTCGCCATTGTCCCTCATCTCCTCCGCCTTTCCCTTCTCCCTATTTCCTGTTTCCTGCTGCTGCTCAAAAGACTCCGCCCCGTATGCAAATCACCAATATTCCCAGACAGACCCTCCCAAAGGCAGAGGTCCCAGCTAAATCTAAACATTAAGAAAACCAAAAAAACTACACCAAGTGCTGTGAAACCAAGGACCATGGGCCATGGAGAGCACCTTAAACTACCAAGGAAAGACTTCACCAGAACAGCTACAACCTAGGAGGAAGAACACAACAATGAGACCCCTAGACCAAGTGAGCTGAACGGGAGATCTGTGTGTGCGAGTGAGGACTGAGACTCCCCATCCTGCTGCAGGATGGCTAGGGGACCTTTCCCTGCGACATCACTGGCTCAACTGCAGCAGCAGCAGCAGCAGCAGCAGCAGCAGCAGCAGCAGCAGGCGGCAGCCTTCCCGCAGCCCCTTTCAATACAAGAGCTGCATTTAATAAAGGCTTCGGCCCTGCTTATTTATAACAGCGAACAAAACTGGCTAAAGTTACATAAAAATTTAAACCTTTGTAGCATTTCCAACACCTTCCTGATTTTGGGGTCTCTCCTGATTTTGGGTTTTCCCTCTGATTTTGGAGATCCCTTAATTTTGGCGATCCCCCCAAGACATACATCCCAGGACCTGTTCTCTTATCTGAGGAGGCTCAAGGTCCCAGCTTCTTTGGCAGACGTATTGTCCTGATATTGGAGTCTTCCACCAAGATTTTGGGATGCCCCCTGGTTTTGGAGCTCCCTTAATTTTCAGGCCTCCCCTGATTTTGTGGACCATGCAATATGTGTTCTCTTCCCACCAGGAGGGGCTGGGCAGGTCTTGGGGGTCTCTCCTCCCATCTAGGGAGGCCTGGGGCATCTGGGGGTCCCATCTACTAATGTAGGTGTTCCCCCTAATGTTGTGACCCCCCGATTTCTGAGTCCCCTCCCCAGGCCGCACATCCCAGGAC
This sequence comes from Erithacus rubecula, assembly GCF_903797595.1. Lineage (NCBI taxonomy): Eukaryota > Metazoa > Chordata > Aves > Passeriformes > Muscicapidae > Erithacus > Erithacus rubecula. The sequence goes on along the minus strand of NW_027635949.1, from coordinate 37,260 downwards.
GTTTTCTCCTCGGAGCTGCTCTAGTTCCACTGTGGGGGTACCGAGGGAGTGCTTGGGATTTTCGGGGCAGGGAGGAAGCCCCCCACCCACTGCCAGCTGCTCCATGGTTTGTATCCCCCCTCCCACGCCCTTCTCATCTATGGTGGATACCAGCCTTCTACTGCCTCATGCAGGATCATCCCTGGGGAGAGTACTGGGAGTTCTGAGAGGGGATATAGGGGGACATATGTGGGGAATATGGGGGGACAGAGTCCTGAAGGTCTCTGGGTAGTCCTCAACAGGGGGACAGGAGGTGAGTTATGGGGTCCTGTGAGAGCTCCTGGCCTCTCTGGGGACAGTTATTGGGCTGCCCCTCACCTGACCCAGACTTTGCTCGTTCCTGCCACACCCTTCCCCTCATCCTTCCCACCCTGCATGGTCCTGCTCTGCACTGCCCCTCACCTGCCCCACCCCTGCCACACCATCTCACCTGTGCAGCTCCAGTGTCTGGGTGAACTGTACCGACTTACTCCACATGGATTGGCACCAGTGCAGGGCCGGGGTATGGGGGGTCTGGGAACACCAAGAATGGCTTCCCTTGAGCCACCATCTTTGGAGACTACTGATGCCCAAAACTAGACAAGAATATAAAACTCTAGAGTTGACTCAGCTACAGAGCAGGTATCTGTTTATTCAGCTCTGGGAGTGAGGGGAATTTCTCTGCCAAAACCTCACCCCATCTTTTTCGGGTTTCAGTTGAGTTTTAAAATTTCTTCTTTGCAACGTCTCATTTACAATATATTAGTAGCATACTCATATTTGCACAAAGCTGTGTCATGATTTTATAGCAATTTGTTGCTTTCACATGTGTCAGTTCCTACTGAGGTGGTCACCAGCCTTCTTGTGAGAAACAAGAGTCCCTCTTTAAAATTTTTAAAAATATAATAAGGGATAAGAGGGACAGTAAACATCAATGGGTGCTTGGAAAATTGCCAGAAGCATGTCAGTTAGCCTAAAACAATTTTTATGTACTTTTTCATTACATTGGTTAAATGCGTATTCAAGACAATAATACATATTCATACATTCCCTTCAGTTCAAATTTTGTGGGAATTCCTTTGCTCGGTTGACCCTTGACCTGTCTTCTTAAAATACATGTCATACTGCAGATGAAATTTATATCTTTTATGTCCTCACAAGGCCCTCAGTTCTGTGTTTTGATAATTCTTGATAAGCAGAGGGTCAGTGGTAAATTCCTCTTTGTATTCTTCCTTTCAATGTTTTTATTCATAGTTCCTCTCAATGTTATCTTATCATACAGATAAGATACTCCACAAGTAAAAGAAGCAGCACAAACAAGATTTGCAAATGCCAAGCGAGAGGTAATTATACTGAAACAAGAACTGGTGTGATTTTTTGCAAGGCTGGAGCTGTGGGAGATGGCAGGACATGAGGCTGTGTGCAGCATGTCCTCCGTGTCTTCTACATTGAATTTGGGGTGGGGAAAAGGTGAATGGGGCTATCTTTGGGACCAGGAATGAGCCCTCTGATAGGAATCCAGGCAGAAACATCAGCTTTCAGCTGAGATTTGTGTGCTGCTGTTGTGCTCTGTTCTTCTAAGACGTAGCTCAGAGTATCTTCACCGTTGTCTTCCCACTCCCCTTTGGCTTTGTTCTGGTGAGTTTTCATGGCCAAAGTGAGTTGAAAAGACTTTTCCTTTGTGGGCTTGGGGAGGGTGCAGCAGGAATGCTGACACAAAAGAGAAATATCTTTTTAAACCTCATCTGGAGTATTTCTGAACAGTAAGCCAGAGATGTCTTCTGGGCTGTGTTCTAAGTCACTTGCTGGGGAGCTGTGGCTGCCCTGGGGCAGAGTGGCCCAGGGGAGCAGCAGCCGAGTGCTCTGAGAGTGCGTGAGCCCATCAGTCTCTGCCTCTTGCCACACAGGTGTTGCAGGGCAAATGTGAAGCTCTCTGCTCTTTCTTTCTGTGCAGGTGCTGCTGAAAGAGCAGGAGAGGAGTGCTTTATCAGAGGCACTGCTCCAAACTAGGGGAGAGCTCAGCCAAGCCTGCCAGCAGATCCAGCAGCTCAGGCAGGAGTTGAAAGGGCAGCAAGAGAAGGAGCAGGTAAGTCTGAGTAGGCAGGGAACATTGAGTGCAGGGCAATGACAAGGGCACAAGAGGCAGCTCCTGGGACTGAGGAGGCAAGGGCTGCTTCAGGCCCTGGGACCATAGAGCCTGGCATGCTCCAGAGCTCATCCCCAGGAAGGAGGGCTTGCAGAGGAAGCAGAGCTGGCTAGAGAGGTCAAAAGAAGTAGCTGAAAGTGTGGGATTTTGAGACAGTGTGGAAAGTGGAAAAAGCTGAGCATGAGGGCAGGTCCCAGGAAGTTGCTCTGCATTTTGTTGTCAGATCATCAAGGCAGAGCTGCAAGCTGAGCTGCAGGAAGCTCAAAGTGAAATCCAGGCAGCGCAGAGGAGGCACAGGGAAGAGCTACAAGGCGTCAGGGAGGAAATGAATGTCCTCCTTGAGCAGAGGGAGGCTCTACAAAAGCAGGTGAGCAAAGCAGCAGTAGTACCACAGTCATCCAGGGAGGGATCAGTGGCCTTCTTGCTTTTCCATGGCAGAGCAGCAGTTGATGGGGTGACCCCTGGGGCTGCCTGGCCCTGTGCTCTGCAGGGCAGCTGTTCTGAAGGACACTCAGTGCTCTGCTGAATCTCAGCTGCTGACTTGGACAGCTGGGCTAGTGCTCTGGCTTGTTGGCCAGCAAGCATCAGCAAGGATTCCTGCTGGCTTCTTCTTTCTAGCCTTGGTTTGGGAGGTGCTTTTTCAGGTGTCCTTTGGCCCACTTGAAGATTGAAACAAGGTGTCCATATCCATTGTCAATCTGGTGCTGTCAGGACTGGGAGGAATGGAAAGTTGTCCTTGACCTTTTCTCACAGCCTCTGCTGTGGCTGACAGACACAAGCTGTGGCTGTGGGCTCTGACTGCTCTGTTCTGTTTGACTGGAGGTGGGAGAGTTGATGTCTGAGCTGGCAGCCTCCCGAGAGTCCCAGGAAGCAATTGTCCAGAGAGCACAGCAAGATGTGAGCTGGGCACAGGATCAGTCAAGGCAGAAGCTGTTGGAGCTTGAGCACACCAAGAAGCTGCTGGAAGAGGCAGAACATCAGAACAAGGAGCTGCAAGTGCACCTGCAGAACCTGGAGAGGGAAAGGAGTCAACGGGAAGAAGTGGCTCAGCAAAATTCAGAATTGCAAGCTTCTGTGAATGTCCTAGAGAGGGAAAAAGCCAGGTAAATGAAAGCCTGTGGGACTCTGCATTGTGGTGAATGGATTCCCTCTTTGCCATCTTTGCACCTGCCAGGGGCTCTGGCAACATGTCCTAAGTGGCTGATTGTCAGCTCTTCTATCTCTGATATATCTCATTATCTGAATATTGTGTGTCATTTTCTTTTCCTTTAAGTCATCAGTTGAAGTTTTTGTGAAGGTAAAGGCTTTTGGGGTAGCTCTTTCCCTCTGGGGACTTGTGTGTTTTTGGTTTAGGTGGGTGTGTTAACACTGCCCAAGCTGCAGTGTAAGGAGGTGGATACATCCATCAGCTCCAACTTGGGTCCTGTAACTTGAAGCATCTGGGATCTGGATCAGCCTGGAATCTGATGCCTTTGCTGGGCAGAACCATCTTAAGGCCCTGATTGCTGATCTAGGCCAGATTGTCCTTGAAGGCACCCAAGATACAAGAATGTCTCTGTTGCATCATTCCTCAAAAAATATTCCCCCTTCTGCCTGGAGGGTGTCTGGCAGGGTCCCTGGCACTCTCCACAGTCACAGGCATTACTGACTGTACAAAGATTGCAAGAAACAAGACCAAGGGTAGGGGGGCTCCTCCAGCTGATCAAGTGCTGCCAGTCTTCCGTGCCACAGGATTCTTCTTCCAAGAAGAAGACAGAGGAAGACAGGGCACTTTTGCTTGCCTGGAGGTTTCTGTGTGTTCCATCAGGTTGTGCTCTGTGGATGATACAGCTATCCCTGAAAAGGGCTCCTGGGACCTCATCTTCCTCCTTAGAGATAAGAAACCCTTTCTTATGAAAACTCGTGTCAGAGAAATATTCACCCCCCTACAGAAACACCTGTTGTCTTTTAGAATTGCTAGTGGTCTTTAACTTTTTAAAATGATTGTTCTTTTCTCACCTAGAATCTTTAAGTAATTGGATATATTTCAAGTTCTAATTTTACTGGTTAGATTTCAATCCTCCTAATCCCTATAAAAACCCCTTGTTATGCTATATATTTGGATTTTGCTAGTGGAACCCTTTGAAGAAATAAAGCTATCTTTGGAATCTCTGCTGCGATCCCAAGATCTCATTCCTAGCTAGCTGAGAAGGTCTGCAAGCCAAGATGAACCTCTGCTGCCTGCCCAATTGTTGGGCACTGCTTGCACTAAGGCCTTGTAGCTGCATTCTGCCTCGAGGCCCCCAGGAGTTCTGTGGACCCTGTGGCTGCCAGGAGCCAGAACCATCCTGGCTCCAGCAGCTACAGTGCTCCAAGTGTCTGTAGCCACTTCTGCTTTTGGCCTTTGTTTCTCCAGCTGAAAGTAGGATGGGTGCTGGTAAATCTTAAGGAATGTCCCAGAGATCCCCTGGCTGTAGGGTGCTGCTCCTCCTACCTGGACATACAAGATGGGGGAAGGATCCATGTTGACTAAACCTCCCTGCCTTGGAGCATGGTTAAGTCAGAAGAAAATTTTTTCTCTCTCCTAATGTCTTCATTGCAAGACTTTGTTAATTGTATTCACATTCCCATGTCAAAAACAAGGCAAGGCATGTACATATGCAGGGACTCCCCGTTATTTCAGGAACAAAAGGAGTGTGGGCACATGCTGGGCTGTGGCTGCAGGGGGAGCAAACAGCCAAGTTGTTTAGACAAAGCTCATCAGACAGAGCAGTTTTTCCCGAGGTGGTGCAAGTCCTAGGAGTTTATAAAATGTCATACCATGTAGTAATGAGTTGCATGCTTTCCTTCTAGGCTGATTCTATCTCTGGAGGAAAAGAACCTGTGCCTCAGGACACTGGAAGAAAAGAACCTAGAACTGAGCAATCATCTGTCTCAGTTTCATTCTGCTCTTCAGCAGGCTGAGCAACTCTCTTCAAACAGCAGAGGAGAACTGCAGGAGCTCCAAACCCAGGTAAGCTGTGCACTGGCATTGTCTTCTCCATGGACACACAACACCACCTTTGGCTTGGAGGCCCCAACCTCTTTCCCCTCCCAGTGGCATCCACTGCTGCTGTGTTCTGTCCCTGGCTGCTGCTGCACCCTGAGGCCAAGGCTGGACTGGTGTGTTCTGCCATTGTTTTCCCCCATTGTGTCCTGGGTCCCAGCAGGAAATCTGGGAGGAGAAGCAGCAGCAGACTCCTTTGGAGCTTCTCTGTCCCTGTGTTAGCAGAATTGTCCCAGATGGAGTTGGAGCATGTGCTGGGCACTGAGCAATGTGGGCACACAGATGTGGCTGTGGCAGGCTGGGCAGGGCACTCGCACCGCAGCCAGTTCAGGCAGTGTTCAGAGCTGCAGCCTCAATCAAGGGTGTCCATTGCCTTCCTTTCCCTGTTGTCTCCACTTTTGTCTCCAATGGAACCCTTGGTTCTGCATTTTCTGTTTCCTGTGTGTTTTTGCCTGAAGTCTTTTCTCCTTAGTTGCTCTCCCTACTACCCGCTCTGCTGCCTCAGGAGCAGGCCTGTCCCTGAGGCTCTGTGCATCCATCTTCCAGATCCAGGCCCTGCAGGACACAATGCAGGAGATGGAGGCTGCCAAGGCAACTGGAGAGAAGGAGCTGCTGCAGGAGCTGGAGGAGTCCCGAGCAGGAGAACAATGCTTGAAGGCCTCTGTGCATGTGCTGGAGACTGAAGTGTCCCAGCTGCGTGTGAGACTCCAGAGATGTGATGACAAAGCTCTTGCCTTGGACAGACAGTGTAACACCTCAGAGCTGGAGCTGAGGAAGGCAAAGGCTCAGATACACAAACTCAGAGCCCACAATCAGGAGCTGCAGAGGAAGTTGGAGGAAAGTGAGCAAGGTACAACTTCTGCTCTCCCACGCGTTTCCCCATCCTGTCTTGCCAGTGAGGGTCTCTGATGGCACACAGAGGAAAAGTGCCCAGAGATGGCAGAGGGAAAGGAAACATCCAGCAGGAGATTTATCCATTGTAGTGCCAGTGCAAGCTTTTTCTCAAGAAAGATGCCATGGCTGGCAGTGTGATCTTGCTGGGCTGTGGCAGATCCTGTGCACAGTTGGTGCCTTTCAGGTGCCATGTCTGTGCTAAGGAGCTGTAGCTGGATGCCTCAGCTCAATTTCCCCAAAGTCCAGCCCCTGCCAGAGCTTCCAGGCTACTGATGCCTCTGGAGCAGGGCTGCACAGGCATGCCCGCTCCTTTGTCTCTCTTGGATTGCTCACTCTGCACAAGCCCAAGAGCAAACAAACTTTCCTGTTCCTCTGAATCTTGCTCCTTTCATTCCTGCTTTTCTCTTTGCCGAGAATATTCCTTCATATCTATCAGTTTTGGATCCTTTGAGGGCTTAGGACCTGGCAAACACAGGCAGGTAGAGAAGGCAGTGCGGTTGCCTCTGCAGGATGCACATCAATTTGTCTTTGCTTTGCCCTTGCCCCTGCCCTTGCCCTCTCCCTTCCCCTTCCCTGCTGCAGATTGGTGGAAGGAAGAACTCAAGCACGCCTCTCGAGAAATTGCCCTGCAGAAAGAGGCCGCTGAAAGGCAGGAGGAGGCTGCTACTCTCCATCAGGAGGTGGCATCTCTGCAGAGGAAATTGGAGAGCCTGGAGAAGGAAAGGAAGGATATGCTGGTGAGATTGGCAGATGCCACAAAGGGACATTTCCTAGCTCAGTTTGGACCTGGTGTTAATAGTTCTAAAGAGTATCTGTTTCCAGTTTAACTTTTCTAATTGCTTTCTTCTCAAAAAGGAGGAAAGGATGTTGTAGTCATGTCAAAGCCACTGAATGCTAAAACTGCTGATTTCCTTCATGATGGAGTTCTGTGCCCTAGAAGCTTTAGTTCTCAATGCCCACACTGTCTCTGTTGACATTGCATGGTTTGGGCAATTCCTCGTGTGCTGAGTCATGTTCAGATTTCTAAATATTAGGACCTGGCAGGAGGGGTGAGAAGACCAAGTTTGCTGTTCATGGAAAGGTGTTTGGTCTTGGCCATCTAAGAGCAGCCAGTGGGGAGAGAAGAGAGGAAAGCCAAGTGCTGATGCAGGGATGGACATGTACCTGCAAGGGGAGAACTGGTCCTGAGTGGCAGCAGAGAATGACAGCCTGATCTGGCCATTGCTGCTCCAAGAGAGGGCAGTGGGGCTCTGGGGATGCTGCTATGGAAACTCTACACAGGAGAGGTGGAAAACCACTGCTGTTGCCCCAACCCCAGGCAATGAATTGCTGGGTGTTTGCTCTT
>NW_027635949.1:0-29332 GCF_903797595.1 Erithacus rubecula | reverse complement strand
CGCTGTGGCCGGAAACTACAGCACGGAGAAACTCTGGATGGTGGGACGTGGGACTGCTTGGGGGGTTGTTGCCCTTGTTTTGGTGTTTATTTCCCTTGTTCCGTGTATATATATATATAATATATATATATATCTTATATATATATATAATCTATAATATATTCCAGTAGAAATATTATTTCTTTTCCATATCTTTTCCTGGAAGCCCGAAATTTCAAGTTAGAACAATTTGGATGGAGGGAGCTTTCCATTCCAGGAAGATTCCCAGCCTTCATGGCAGACATGTGTCTTTCAAACTAGTGTGAAAGCTAAGACAGAGAGTACTGTGGATTTAATTAGCATATGCACTTTGATAACCAAGTTGCCTTGGCAAGAGCAAAAAGAGCTTTGAAGATTACAAGAAGATTGGATCAAGACTGGTAACAGGAAAGATGATTTAACTAAGTAGAAGTGTAAAGTTTGTCTGTGTGATGTTTAACTCAATGAATGTAATAAAAAATTACTAGCCTTCCTAAAAATGGTATATAAGCATATGTAGCTCACAGTTAATTGAGATTCTGATCATAAGTCAGTAGTCCCTGTCTCTCTCTCTCTCTCAATCATCAATAAACCAGGACAATCTGTCATCATTAACGGAAAAATTGACCTTGGAGGTAAAGGAACTCAAAGAAGCACAGTTTCAGCCCTTGCCTAGGAATTGTTCCTGATCCTCACAAAGCAGGGGCTTCTGTTGTTTGAAGAATAGTCTTTGAAGGATCTCTGCACACCAGCTTTTACCTCCCTCAGAGGGCCTCTTCCCACAGTATGTCACACCAGACTGGCACAGTTCCTATGCAGCTGACATCCATCGTCACCAACAACAGGACCACTTTAACCACCACTAGTGAGAGGGAGCATGGATCATTACATTTTCCCCACATAAGATATGAAACAGAAATCCCTGCTGTGAATCCTACCAACTCTTTCTCAATATGTACATAGAAGCAAAGATGCCTTGCACAAAATCTGCCTTCTTGGATCCCTGGTGAACAATGGCACAAAGTCCAGCAGTGTGCCCAGGAGGACAATGCTAAGACCAGTCCTTTCTGATCCTTTTTAGTAACTGAGTGATGGGGCAGAGTCTACCCTCCCACAAAATAAGGAGGAGTGGCTGATCTGTCAGAGAGAAATGCTGCCATCCACAGGGATGACATTTTAACAACGGTGACAATTCAATAACAAGTGCTGAGTCCTGTCCTTGGGAGGGAGCAACCACCAGTATCTGGTGCAACAGGCACCAGTATCTGCTGGGGGCCAGCCAGCTGGAAAACAAAAATTTGGCAGGGTCCTGCTGGACACCAGGATGCCCATGGGCTGGCAATGTGCTCCTGAAGCAATGCAGAACAGCATCCTGGGCTGCACTGGGAGCTGTGTCACAGCCCAGGGAGGGAGGGGATCCTTCCCCTCTGCCCCACACCAGTGAGGCCAGCCCTGGAGTGCTGGGCCCAGAGCTGGGCTGCCCAGTATAGGAGACAGGGACAGACTGGACAGAGTCTAGAACGAGGCCAGGAAGGTGATGGAGGGACTGGAGCATCTCTGCCATGAGGAGAGCCTGAGAGAGCTGGGACTGTCCAGCCTGGAGCAGAGCAGGCTCAGGGCAACACATTCCTGGGCAAAAATACCCGGGTGGGGGCTGCAGAGGGGACGGGACCAGGGACAGCCCCAGGGACCACAGGCACAAAGTGAAACACAGGAGGGGCCCTGTGAGCTCAAGACACACTTCTGCACTGGGAGGGTGGCTGAGCAGTGGGGCAGTGCCCAGGGAGGTGGTGGAGTCTCCATGGCTGGAGAGACTCAAAAGCCTCATGGACACATCCTGGGCAGCTGGCTGGGCATCCTGGCAGCTGGGGGGCCCTGGTGGAGCAGGGGCTGGGCAAGGTGACCTCCTGAGGTGCCTCCAGCCTCACCCTGTCATTCTGTGACTCCGTGAAAAAACAGGTCGCAGTTTCCTAAGGACAAATGAAAAAGCTCCACACATGGCAGGCTTCTCCTGCCATCACCAAAATGGTTCATGTCATGTGTCTCCCTTCTGGAGATTCCTCCCTGGTGTGAGGATGCCCCTTCAAGGTCACTCCTTGAAACTGAGACACATGTTTGCCCATGGTCATTGGTTTGGGTGAGTAGCATCAATCTTTCATTAAGAATTGGTCTGGATAGAATTGCTTCAGTGGTGTTTGAAATATAATGCACTATACCAGATTTTATAGTTCTCTGTACTGAGTAGCACGTAATTCTGACAAAGATCTTTAAGTTTAATTGTGATCATAATAAACACTTTATTTGTCTATAAATATATCCCTCATCCTAAGGAACACAGCTCTATAAAGGTTCAACTACACCTATACTATCCTATAAACATTTGATTAACACCTATCCTATCCTATCCTATCCTATCCTATCCTATCCTATCCTATCCTATCCTATCCTATCCTATCCTATCCTATCCTATCCTATCCTATCCTATCCTATCCTATCCTATCCTATCCTATCCTATCCTATCCTATCCTATCCTATCCTATCCCATCCTATCCCATCCCATCCCATCCCATCCCATCCCACCCCACCCCACCCCACCCCACCCCACCCCATCCCATCCCATCCCATCCCATCCCATCCCATCCCATCCCATCCCATCCCATCCCATCCCATCCCATCCCATCCCATCCCATCCCATCCCATCCCATCCCATCCCATCCTATCCCATCCTATCCTATCCTATCCTATCCTATCCTATCCTATCCTATCCTATCCTATCCTATCCTATCCTATCCTATCCTATCCTATCCTATCCTATCCTATCCTATCCTATCCTATCCTATCCTATCCTATCCCATCCAATAAACTATTGATTAACACCTATACTATCCTATAAACTATTGCTTAAGTCTAAGACAGCATTCCACTGCTCGCTGGCTCCTCTCTGTGAAGTTTAGGAAGCAAGGTGGTCCTTTCTGCTCCTTGTGACTCAGTGGGACTGTCTCCAGCCTGCTCCCTGTGCAGATCTCCAGGTTGTTCTGTCAGGCCCAGGCCAGCTGTGACTGCAGCAGGGACACCTGGAAGAGGCACAAGGCCCAGCTCAGACAAGCCCACGCTGGCAGCAGCATCCGCAGCCCCACGGTACCGGCTGTCGGGGCACACACAGCCTCCAACTCCAGCCCTCACCAACACTCTGCCCTTGGGGAAGGGAAAGGAACAGGCTCCCAGACTGCCCCTGAACAGAGCTCAGATGGTCAAAAAGTCCAGTTCATGGCAGAAAAACCCTTCCCATGTACATCCCTCAGCAACCACAGCTCTATTAGAGAGAGTTCTGGCAGCAATTAGGAACCCTACACTGATTTCAAAAGCACACATTTGGGGCACTGACCCATTTCTCCACACGCTGTCCATCTGCAGGAGAGAGCTACTGGAGGACTCCTCTCTGTCAGAAGTAGATGAACTTTCCTGGGCAGACTCGCGGAGAGGCAATGAAAAGTAGTCTGGGGGGAACACTCTCCTAAAACTTCTGATTCTTCTCCCTTCAGGTTCCACCTGCACATTTGACAAGAGAGAGGGCCACAGAAACCTGTCAGCAAAAGTGGAGCAATAGGACCTCTGGACATCAAGGCAAGGAGATCTCTATTCAGACACCCTGAATTGCACCAGACAACACTGGGGGCACAAAGCTCTCGCTGGCAGCTGTGCAAGAGAGGCCAGTGTGTGTCCGGGGACACGGGGCCAGGGAGGGAGGCACTGGAGTGAAGGTGCCTTTGTGAAAGCCATGGGCTGCCACAACAGAGAGAACAAACAAAAGGCTGAGCCCACAGCTGGGACAGGGAGAGGCAAGGAAACAAGCAGAGAACTCCCAAGCACTGCCTGGGCTAACGTGCCCTGCTCCAGAGGAGCCTGGGGCTCTGCACAGGCCCTGAAAGCCCATTTTACCTCGTCAGTCCTCCTGGGCTCAGTGGTTGCTTCACACTTCTCTGTCTTGAATTCTGCTGATGTTGCAGCCACATTGTGCACACATGCCATGGCCTTCCTGGAGTGCTCTGACAGCTGCTCCCCTTCTGCTCCAGCAGCCTGCTGGGTATTCAGAGAGGAGATGATTCCCTTAGTTCAAACACCACACAAGATGTCCTTCAGAAATCTTGACACTGGGAAGCATCCTCAAAGCACCAGCACTGCAGCTACAGTTCAGCCCTTGCTACAAAACTCTGCTCAGTTTACTTCATCACCCTGCTCACCTGCTCCATTCTGCTGCACATAGAATCCAAACCCTCACCTGTTTCCTACCCTTGCCTGTGCACAGGAGAAGCAGCTCCCCATGCCCAGCTTTTGGCCTGAACTGATTTGAACAGCAAGCTCCTCCACAGCCAGCCCAGGGTTAATGAGCAAACTCTCCCTCTCCCAGACTTCAGAGCATTCCACACGGGAGCAGGGAACAATGTGGGCAACCAAGCCCAGGGGCAGAAAGAGCCTTCAAGCACTGCTGAAGCCTTGAAACTCCTCCAACTCCTCTTTCCAGACACCAGGCACTTGTATTCCAGAAAAGCCTGAGGCTTTGCAGAGGCAGCCAAAGACCATTTTACCTGCTCGCCAGTTCTCCTGGCCTCAGTGCTCCATTCAGGCCTCTCTGTCTTCTCCTTATCTGCTGATGCAACCGGTTGCTCAGATTCCAGGTTGGCATCTGACATAATGAACAGCTGCTCCACTTCTGCTTTAAAAGCCGGCTGGGGATACAGAGAGGAGATGATTGCCTTATTTCAAACACCACACAAGCTGTACCTCAGAAATCTCCATCACTGGAAGCATCCTCCAAGTTCCAGCAGTGCAGCTGCTGTTCAGACTTCCCGGTACAAAACTCTGCTCAGTTTAGTTCATCACTTTGCTCACCTGCTCCATTCCTTCTCACACCTAATTCAAATCCCCACGTGTTGCCTCCCCTTGCCAGGGCACAGGAGAAGCAGCTCCCCATGCCCAGCTTTTGGCCAGGAGATGATTTGAACACCGAGCTCCAGAGCTGTATCAGTCATTCCAGGTGTGCCAGGAGACAATCTGGCAGTCAATGCTCTCTGAATAGAGCCAGGCACACAGACAAGGCTGCCTGCTGCAGCCCAGGATGCTTTGCCCAAGCAGGCCTGGACTGACAGGGATAGGAGCTCCCAATTCTTTATGGGAAGCATCACTGGAAAAATTCAGGGATGCTGCAGTGGACTGAAGGGCAATGCCAGAACGTACCTCAATACAAGTCTTTCCCTTCAGGATGTCCAAATGTTTCTTCAGAGTCCCTTTGGACATTTCACTCTTGTTCAGTGCAGCCCTCAGGACTTGAGCAATGTCTATCCATTTCTTCAAAGCACCAGTCCCATGCTCTAGCTCTTCCTGCATGCCTTCCCTCTCCACTTCCAATTGTTGATTCTTTTCCCCATGATTTCTCATCTCAGCTGCATGCATTTCATTCTTCATTTCCAGATCTCTTATCTGCTGCTGGTACAATGCCCGTTCATGCTGCAAAACAGGGAGAAAAAGGGTCACTCATTCCCTCTCTCAGTTTGCTTCACATACCAGATCTGGACTCGTGTGCCAGGGACAGGCACAGGCTGCCCCCCTCTCTCTGCCTCTCAGGATGCTGCAGATCTTTGCTGGGCCCCCCTTGATGCTGCATCTTTCCCAGCTTGCTCAGCCACTCCCAGCTCCCTTCCTGCCTTTCCCCAACCACTTGCAGCCCCTCTCCAGTGTTCCTTTGGGGAGGAGCTGCCAGAACTGCAGCCAAGATTTCAAGTGCATGCTAAGCAGGATTTAGGCAGTGCCACGAGGGTGTGCTCTCCAGCAGGGAGGAAGGGAAAAGCAAACAACTGCAGCAATTCATTGCCTGGGGTTGGGGCAACAGCTGTGGTTTTCCACCTCTCCTGTGTAGAGTTTCCATAGCAGCATCCCCAGAGCCCCACTGCCCTCTCTTGGAGCAGCAATGGCCAGATCAGGCTGTCATTCTCTGCTGCCACTCAGGACCAGTTCTCCCCTTGCAGGTACATGTCCATCCCTGCATCAGCACTTGGCTTTCCTCTCTTCTCTCCCCACTGGCTGCTCTTAGATGGCCAAGACCAAACACCTTTCCATGAACAGCAAACTTGGTCTTCTCATCCCTCCTGCCAGGTCCTAATATTTAGAAATCTGAACATGACTCAGCACACGAGGAATTGCCCAAACCATGCAATGTCAACAGAGACAGTGTGGGCATTGAGAACTAAAGCTTCTAGGGCACAGAACTCCATCATGGAGGAAATCAGCAGTTTTAGCATTCAGTGGCTTTGACATGACTACAACATCCTTTCCTCCTTTTTGAGAAGAAAGCAATTAGAAAAGTTAAACTGGAAACAGATACTCTTTAGAACTATTAACACCAGGTCCAAACTGAGCTAGGAAATGACCCTTTGTGGCATCTGCCAATCTCACCAGCATATCCTTCCTTTCCTTCTCCAAACTCTCCAATTTCCTCTGCAGAGATGCCACCTCCTGATGAAGAGTAGCAGCCTCCTCCTGCCTTTCAGCGGCCTCTTTCTGCAGGGCAATTTCTCGAGAGGCGTGCTTGAGTTCTTCCTTCCACCAGTCTGCAGCAGGGAAGGGGAAGGGAGAGGGCAAGGGCAGGGGCAAGGGCAAAGCAAAGACAAACTCATGTGCATCCTGCAGAGGCAACCGCACTGCCTTCTCTACCTTCCTGTGTTTGACAGGTCCTAAGCCCTCAAAGGATCCAAAACTGGCAGAAATGAAAGAAACTTCTCGGCAAAGAGAAAAGGAGGAATGAAAGGAGCAAGATTCAGAGGAACAGGAAAGTGTGTTTGCTCTTGGGCTTGTGCAGAGTGAGCAATCCAAGAGAGACAAAGGAGCGGGCATGCCTGTGCAGCCCTGCTCCAGAGGCATCAGTAGCCTGGAAGCTCTGGCAGGGGCTGGACTTTGGGGAAATTGAGCTGAGGCATCCAGCTACAGCTCCTTAGCACAGACATGGCACCTGAAAGGCACCAACTGTGCACAGGATCTGCCACAGCCCAGCAAGATCACACTGCCAGCCATGGCATCTTTCCTGAGAAAAAAGCTTGCACTGGCACTACAATGGATAAATCTCCTGCTGGATGTTTCCTTCCCTTCTGCCATCTCTGGGCACTTTTCCTCTGTGTGCCATCAGAGACCCTCACTGGCAAGACAGGATGGGGAAACACGTGGGAGAGCAGAAGTTGTACCTTGCTCACTTTCCTCCAACTTCCTCTGCAGCTCCTGATTGTGGGCTCTGAGTTTGTGTATCTGAGCCTTTGCCTTCCTCAGCTCCAGCTCTGAGGTGTTACATTGTCTGTCCAAGGCAAGAGCTTTGTCATCACATCTCTGGAGTCTCACACGCAGCTGGGACACTTCAGTCTCCAGCACATGCACAGATGCCTTCAAGCATTGTTCTCCTGCTCGGGACTCCTCCAGCTCCTGCAGCAGCTCCTTCTCTCCAGTTGCCTTGGCAGCCTCCATCTCCTGCATTGTGTCCTGCAGGGCCTGGATCTGGAAGATGGATGCACAGAGCCTCAGGGACAGGCCTGCTCCTGAGGCAGCAGAGCAAGCAGTAGGGAGAGCAACTAAGGAGAAAAGACTTCAGGCAAAAACACACAGGAAACAAAAGGTGCAGAACCAAGGGTTCCATTGGAGACAAAAGTGGAGACAACAGGGAAAGGAAGGCAATGGACACCCTTGATTGAGGCTGCAGCTCTGAACACTGCCTGAACTGGCTGCGGTGCGAGTGCCCTGCCCAGCCTGCCACAGCCACATCTGTGTGCCCACATTGCTCAGTGCCCAGCACATGCTCCAACTCCATCTGGGACAATTCTGCTAACACAGGGACAGAGAAGCTCCAAAGGAGTCTGCTGCTGCTTCTCCTCCCAGATTTCCTGCTGGGACCCAGGACACAATGGGGGAAAACATCGGCAGAACACACCAGTCCAGCCTTGGCCTCAGGGTGCAGCAGCAGCCAGGGACAGAACACAGCAGCAGTGGATGCCACTGGGAGGGGAAAGAGGTTGGGGCCTCCAAGCCAAAGGTGGTGTTGTGTGTCCATGGAGAAGACAATGCCAGTGCACAGCTTACCTGGGTTTGGAGCTCCTGCAGTTCTCCTCTGCTGTTTGAAGAGAGCTGCTCAGCCTGCTGAAGAGCAGAATGAAACTGAGACAGATGATTGCTCAGTTCTAGGTTCTTTTCTTCCAGTGTCCTGAGGCACAGGTTCTTTTCCTCCAGAGATAGAATCAGCCTAGAAGGAAAGCATGCAACTCATTACTACATGGTATGACATTTTATAAACTCCTAGGACTTGCACCACCTCGGGAAAAACTGCTCTGTCTGATGAGCTTTGTCTAAACAACTTGGCTGTTTGCTCCCCCTGCAGCCACAGCCCAGCATGTGCCCACACTCCTTTTGTTCCTGAAATAACGGGGAGTCCCTGCATATGTACATGCCTTGCCTTGTTTTTGACATGGGAATGTGAATACAATTAACAAAGTCTTGCAATGAAGACATTAGGGGAGAGGAACAATTTTCTTCTGACTTAACCATGCTCCAAGGCAGGGAGGTTTAGTCAACATGGATCCTTCCCCCATCTTGTATGTCCAGGTAGGAGGAGCAGCACCCTACAGCCAGGGGATCTCTGGGACCTTCCTTAAGATTTACCAGCACCCATCCTACTTTCAGCTGGAGAAACAAAGGCCAAAAGCAGAAGTGACTACAGACACTTGGAGCACTGTAGCTGCTGGAGCCAGGATGGTTCTGGCTCCTGGCAGCCACAGGGTCCACAGAACTCCTGGGGGCCTCGAGGCAGAATGCAGCTACAAGGCCTTAGTGCAAGCAATGCCCAACAATTGGGCAGGCAGCAGAGGTTCATCTTGGCTTGCAGACCTTCTCAGCTAGCTAGGAATGAGATCTTGGGATCGCAGCAGAGATTCCAAAGATAGCTTTATTTCTTCAAAGGGTTCCACTAGCAAAATCCAAATATATAGCATAACAAGGGGTTTTTATAGGGATTAGGAGGATTGAAATCTAACCAGTAAAATTAGAACTTGAAATATATCCAATTACTTAAAGATTCCAGAAAAGAACAATCATTTAAAAAAGTTAAAGACAACTAGAAATTCTAAAAGACAACAGGTGTTTCTGTAGGGGGGTGAATATTACTCCAACATGAGTTATCAGAAGAAAGGGTTTCTTATCTAAGGAGGAGATAAGATGAGGTCCCAGGAGCCCTTTTCAGGGATAGCTGTATCATCCACAGAGCACAACCTGATGGAACAGGCCAAAACCTCCAGGCAAGCAAAAGTGCCCTGTCTTCCTCTGTCTTCTTCTTGGAAGAAGAATCCTGTGGCACGGAAGACTGGCAGCACTTGATCAGCTGGAGGAGCCCCCCTACCCTTGGTCTTGTTTCTTGCAATCTTTGTACAGTCAGTAATGCCTGTGACTGTGGAGAGTGCCAGGGACCCTGCCAGACACCCTCCAGGCAGAAGGGGGAATATTTTTTGAGGAATGATGCAACAGAGACATTCTTGTATCTTGGGTGCCTTCAAGGACAATCTGGCCTAGATCAGCAATCAGGGCCTTAAGATGGTTCTGCCCAGCAAAGGCATCAGATTCCAGGCTGATCCAGATCCCAGATGCTTCAAGTTACAGGATCCAAGGTGGAGCTGATGGATGTATCCACCTCCTTACACTGCAGCTTGGGCAGGGTTAACACACCCACCTAAACCAAAAACACAAAAGTCCCCAGAGGGAAAGAGCTACCCCAAAAGCCTTTACCTTCACAAAAACTTCAACTGATGACTTAAAGGAAAAGAAAATGACACACAATATTCAGATAATGAGATATATCAGAGATAGAAGAGCTGACAATCAGACAGTTAAGACATGTTGCCAGAGCCCCTGGCAGGTGCAAAGATGGCAAAGAGGGAATCCATTCACCACAATGCAGAGTCCCACAGGCTTTCATTTACCTGGCTTTTTCCCTCTCTAGGACATTCACAGAAGCCTGCAATTCTGAATTTTGCTGAGCCACTTCTTCCCGTTGACTCCTTTCCCTCTCCAGGTTCTGCAGGTGCACTTGCAGCTCCTTGTTCTGATGTTCTGCCTCTTCCAGCAGCTTCTTGGTGTGCTCAAGCTCCAACAGCTTCTGCCTTGACTGATCCTGTGCCCAGCTCACATCTTGCTGTGCTCTCTGGACAATCGCTTCCTGGGACTCTCGGGAGGCTGCCAGCTCAGACATCAACTCTCCCACCTCCAGTCAAACAGAACAGAGCAGTCAGAGCCCACAGCCACAGCTTGTGTCTGTCAGCCACAGCAGAGGCTGTGAGAAAAGGTCAAGGACAACTTTCCATTCCTCCCAGTCCTGACAGCACCAGATTGACAATGGATATGGACAGCTTGTTTCAATCTTTAAGTGGGCCAAAGGACACCTGAAAAAGCACCTCCCAAACCAAGGCTAGAAAGAAGAGACCAGCAGGAATCCTTGCTGATGCTTGCTGGCCAACAAGCCAGAGCACTAGCCCAGCTGTCCAAGTCAGCAGCTGAGATTCAGCAGAGCACTGAGTGTCCTTCAGAACAGCTGCCCTGCAGAGCACAGGGCCAGGCAGCCCCAGGGGTCACCCCATCAACTGCTGCTCTGCCATGGAAAAGCAAGAAGGCCACTGATCCCTCCCTGGATGACTGTGGTACTACTGCTGTTTTGCTCACCTGCTTTTGTAGAGCCTCCCTCTGCTCAAGGAGGACATTCATTTCCTCCCTGACGCCTTGTAGCTCTTCCCTGTGCCTCCTCTGCGCTGCCTGGATTTTACTCCGAGCTTCCTGCAGCTCAGCTTGCAGCTCTGCCTTGATGGTCTGACAACAAAATGCAGAGCAACTTCCTGGGACCTGCCCTCATGCTCAGCTTTTTCCACTTTCCACACTGTCTCAAAATCCCACACTTTCAGCTACTTCTTTTGACCTCTCTAGCCAGCTCTGCTTCCTCTGCAAGCCCTCCTTCCTGGGGATGAGCTCTGGAGCATGCCAGGCTCTGTGGTCCCAGGGCCTGAAGCAGCCCTTGCCTCCTCAGTCCCAGGAGCTGCCTCTTGTGCCCTTGTCATTGCCCTGCACTCAATGTTCCCTGCCTACTCAGACTTACCTGCTCCTTCTCTTGCTGCCCTTTCAACTCCTGCCTGAGCTGCTGGATCTGCTGGCAGGCTTGGCTGAGCTCTCCCCGAGTTTGGAGCAGTGCCTCTGATAAAGCACTCCTCTCCTTCTCTTTCAGCAGCACCTGCACAGAAAGAAAGAGCAGAGAGCTTCACATTTGCCCTGCAACACCTGTGTGGCAAGAGACAGAGACTGATGGGCTCACGCACTCTCAGAGCACTCGGCTGCTGCTCCCCTGGGCCACTCTGCCCCAGGGCAGCCACAGCTCCCCAGCAAGTGACTTAGAACACAGCCCAGAAGACATCTCTGGCTTACTGTTCAGAAATACTCCAGATGAGGTTTAAAAAGATGTTTCTCTTTTGTGTCAGCATTCCTGCTGCACCCTCCCCAAGCCCACAAAAGAAAAGTCTTTTCAACTCACTTTGGCCATGAAAACCCACCAGAACAAAGCCAAAGGGGAGTGGGAAGACAATGGTGAAGATACTCTGAGCTACGTCTTAGAAGAACAGAGCACAACAGCAGCACACAAATCTCAGCTGAAAGCTGATGTTTCTGCCTGGATTCCTATCAGAGGGCTCATTCCTGGTCCCAAAGATAGCCCCGTTCACCTTTTCCCCACCCCAAATTCAATGTAGAAGACACGGAGGACATGCTGCACACAGCCTCATGTCCTGTCATCTCCCACAGCTCCAGCCTTGCAAAAAATCACACCAGTTCTCATTTCAGTATGATTACCTCTCGCTTGGCATTTTCAAATCTTGTTTGTTCTGCTTCATTTTGGGCCTCCAGGGTGGCCAATTTCTGCCTCATCTCAAACAGCACCTTCTGGTGTTCCTGCTCTCTCTCTGCCTTCTCTTTTTTCCATTGTTCCAGTGTCTCCTGCATCTCTGCATGGCGCCTTTCACGCTCACTTGCCTGAGGAGGGGAGGAAAAAATCTTCAAGATGAATTGTGAGGCAAGCTCCTCTCTTAGAAATGTGCAGCTTCATTCCTCCTAAAAATCTCAACCTGAACATACAACAGCACTGGCTTTCTGCACTCCAGAAACCTTGTCCTGTCAGGGAATTTAAAAGGAGGCTCAGCAGGTGCAAGTACCACAGGCTCATGGAATCATTTCTGTTGGGAAAGATCTTCCCAAGCATCCAGTCCAACCACTCAGAACAGGAGGTGTCACCTTCCCTCTCTGATGCCCCAGTCACAAGGACTGATGGGCAGGGGACCTCCCTCAGCCACTCCTTGTCACATCTGTGCTCCTGACCCTTTCCTTCCTCTGATCCCTCTTTTTGAGGCTCTGAAGCTGCCCAAAGAAACAAATTTTCCAGTAGCATATAGAATGCTGCTCAACACCACATCTATCCCTGGCTAAGAAATGCATGGAACATCTTGAGCCAGGTGTGCACAGCAGTGTCTCAGTCTTCTACTGCCAGAAACAGCATCTGGGCTGATCTGGCTGGCACAACTCCCACTCCCACAGGTGCTGCCTAGGAATAAGGTGTCCAGAGCCGTGGTAACATCCTCCCTCTCTTGCTCCAGCACATCCCTCTGAAACTGCAATTCCTCCAATGTCTGTGTCTTGACTGTCAGCTTGCTCTGCACTGATGGGTCTTCACCCTCGAGTGCAGCCAAGTTCTCCACTATGCAAGAAGAGGCAAGACAAGTTTTCAGTGGAAAAACCCGTCTCATTTCTAAAACCAACCTCCATCCTGTCCTTCTGCTCTGCCTTTTCTGCCTGGGCTGACGCTTCCTCCTGCTGCTTGGTGTTCTTCTGACGCAGACTCAAGGCTTCTGGCTCTGGGATTCCAATGACTTGCTGCAGCTTTTCCTTGGACTTCCCCATGTTTTCATAGTCACTGCAGAGAAAAGGCTCAGTCAGAGGAATGAAGAAGCCTAAAGGGTCACCGATCCCATTTTCCACACTCCAGGATGGACCAGAGTGCAGTGGGCTAAGGAAGACCTTGCTCTTTCCCTCCCAAGGAAATCCTCCAGAGGCAAAGGGAAAGGAAGGCAGGATTTTGCCTTCCTTCAGTGAGAAGCAGTAGCTGGGCAGGGGTGTGCAAAGAACAGAATTCAGGGAAGCAGCATGGTGAGAAGAAGGAATCTTCTCTTCCAATATGGCTGTGCATCTCCCAGACAGCCTTAGGAGTCACAGTAGAGCATGAAAAACCCAGACAGGATGATGCTCAAGAGCCACACTGAGGCCTAAGCATGGTAGGGAAGGGGATTTCTTCTCCCAGGACCCCTCTGAACTCCCACGCCTGAAAGTAGATTGTTTCTGGAACGCAGGAGAAAGAGGAGAAAATGCTCACCTTCTGATTATTTTTAGCACACAGTCTATGTGCTGCTGGTAGCTTTTGAGCCTCTGGTATTTCTCTACTATTTGCTCAAATTGTTGCTGCAAGCCTCCACAATTCTCTGCGACTTCCTGAACCAATTCCAAGGGATCCTGTTCATCAGTGGATATCAGAGTTGAGAGCATGTTCCCAGGACTGTCAGTGCAGATGGAATTGGCCATGCTGTCGTCTAACAGCACCTGAAAGCCCACATCCAGCTGTTAGTCAGGAATTCTGTTCCTATATCAAAGTACCACCGAGATGCCTCTTCTGATCTCACAAGAACCAGCTTCCATTCATGGAGAACCAGTTTCAAAATCTCACCCAGCTCTGCACTGTTTACTCACCTCAGGGGATCTGGAGGAACGTCCCCGGTGAGAAAGTCCTCGAGCTCCCTGCAAGAGCACAGGGCAGAGCACACTCAGACTGCATGGCTGCTCCTGAGGCAGCCACCTCTAAGTGCTTCCCAGCCTGTCCCAAAGCATAGCAATTCCAGCTGAGCTCTTCCTCCCCTCCTTTGGAATATTTCCAGCCCAGTAGTTTGACAGCAGCACAAACAAACATGCTGGAAGGTGTCTCATCACTTTTAAGAACACCAGAAGGGGAGCTGCCCAGAACCCAGTCCAATTTGGCCTTGAACACTCCGGGGATCCAGGGGCAGCCACAGCTTCTCATGACAACCTGTGCCAGGGCCTCAGCACCCTCACAGGGCAGAATTCTCTCCCAATATCCCATCTATCTCTGCCATGTCTCAGTAGGAAGTCACTGTCCCTTGTTCTGTCCCTGCAGGCCCCTGGCTTAAGTCCCTCTCCAACTCTCTTGCAGCCCCCTCAGGCATTGGAAAGGGGTTCTAAGGTCACCCTGGAACCTTCCCCAGGCTGAACAACAGCAACTCTTGCATCCTTTTCCCTTGGCGCAGGTGCTCCAGCCCTTGGAGTATCTTCCTATTAATCCCATGGCCTCCTCTGGGCCTCTGCGGATCATCTTGGAGATGTCAGGGAGAAACCCATTCTTGCCTCTGGGAAGAACTGAGGCTGTGCTGTAAATTGGGCTGAAGGGAAGGCAATGAAAAGCTGCTCCCTTGTTTGTGCCTACGGACTCCAGTGGAACAAGGATGGAGCAGGAGATGTGGCCAGGAGCCCCCCATTCCCTCCCAGGCCTGTCCCCACAGCAAGCACCAAAGCTCTGAACAGCCAACTATTAATCCCTTGCCATTCCCAAAGGGAACCAATTCCCCTGAGGCACACGCCCAGCCCAGCCAGGTCCCTGCTGGGTCTGGCACACGGAGAGCAGTGGCTTTTTCACTCACCCGCTGGCTGTCCATCTGCTCCTTTGGCACCAACAGTCGCCAAATCCCAGTGTCCAAAGGTCGTTGATATTGCAGGGTCTAAACCCCAGTGCCTAAAGGCCCTTGGCCTTTGCAGAGTCTTAACCCAAATCTCCAAAGGCCCTTGGCCTTTCCAGGGTCTAAACCCCAGTGACCAAAGGCCCTTGGCCTTTGCAGGGTCTAACCCAAATCACCATATGCCCTTGGCCTTTGCAGGGTCTAACCCAAATCACCAAAGGCCCTTGGCCTTTCCAGGGTCTAAACCCAAACCACCAAAGGCCCTTGGCCTTTGCAGGGCCTAAACCCCAAACCACCAAAGGCCCTTGGCCTTTGCAGGGTCTAAACCCCAGTCACCAAAGGCCCTTGGCCTTTCCAGGGTCTAAACCCAAATCTCCAAAGGCCCTTGGCCTTTGCAGGGTCTAACCCAGGTCACCAAAGGCCCTTGGCCTTAGCAGGGTCTAACCCCAATCGCCAGATGTCGTTGGCCTTTCAAGGTCAATAGCACACAAGAAGGTGCCGTTGGCCTTGGCAAGGTCTGAGCCCCAACGCTCATGAGCTGTTGACAGCTCCAGGGTCCAAACCCCAATGAGCCAGGAGCTGTCAAATGTTGCCAGGGTCCAACCCCCAACATTCCAAACATTCCATGGCCTGTTGACGGTTGCCAGGGTCCAACCCCCAACATTCCAATATTCCATGGCCTGTTGACGGTTGCCAGGATCCGGAGCCCATCATTCCAGGGACTGGTGGAATGGCTCTCCCTGGCTCTCCCCAGCCCCAGCTCCCTGCTGGCTCTGGCACCTGCCCTGCCTCCCCCGTGTCCCCACAGTCGTGCCGGGCAGGGCCCTGGCTCAGAACATGAGTTCCAAGTTGCTGGTCCAGACAGCATCAATTTTAAGGCTCAGCATTCTCAACAACCACATCCTCTTTAGGGATGCGCTTAGTTCCTGAGTCACAGGAATTCTTCTGTCTTCCCTGACATGGGGGAGATACAAGAAAAAGCCCATAAAGATTCTTGGTGCTTACAAATATTCATGGAAAAGAAAGCCTTGTGTTTAGAACAGTCACATAAGAAGGAAAAATGGTGTTTCAGGGGCTTTTGAAATTCCTGCAGAGAAATGCCAAGAGCTGCAGTGTTTAAGGCTTATAAAATAGATCAAAAATGACACCGTCACAAGTGCAATTTTTTCTCTGCACTGTGTTTGGCAATATATCTAAATCTTCAAGGCAGAAGAAAATTCTCGTTGATTACATCAAAGATTCCTCGCTAGGAACAGACCTTCAAGAAACAGATAGGTCTGCTTGGAAAAGCTTTAGTATTTTTTGCCCTCATCTTCAATAGCACTCTTCTGTGTCCTATGGAGGACTTCTGTGTCCCAGTTGACAGGAACTGGCAGGGCAGAAATCCTCCGTGGAAGAGAAGAGCTGCACCTGCCTTCTCCAGGGCCTGTCTCTGCAGAGACTGATGGCCCAAGGCTGTCACTGCCAAGTGACATCAGTTCAGAGATCAATGCAGCTTCAAGTCTCTGTTCCACAAGAGCAGCCCTGGGCTCCTTGAGCAGAGCTGCAAAGGAGCAGGAGAGCTCCTGGTGAAGGTCTGACAGCTCTTGCCTGGTTTTTGAGCAGCTCTCAGTGTAGTTCTGCTGGTATTGCCAGTCCCAGGCCAGCTGTGACTGCAGCAGGGACACCTGGAAGAGGCACAAGGCCCAGCTCAGACAAGCCCACGCTGGCAGCAGCATCCGCAGCCCCACGGTACCGGCTGTCGGGGCACACACAGCCTCCAACTCCAGCCCTCACCAACACTCTGCCCTTGGGGAAGGGAAAGGAACAGGCTCCCAGACTGCCCCTGAACAGAGCTCAGATGGTCAACAAGTCCAGTTCATGGCAGGAAAACCCTTCCCATGTACATCCCTCAGCCACCACAGCTCTATTAGAGAGAGTTCTGGCAGCATGGAGGAACCCTACTCTGATTTCAAAAGCACACATTTGTGGCACTGACCCATTTCTGTGCCTCAGCAAGAGGGCTGCTGCTCCCCTGAGCTACTGGAGGACTCTTTACTTGAACTGTGGGACAGCCAGCCCAGCTGTGAGGGGAATTTGGTGCTTGGGGATTTTGGTGCTTTCTTGAGGCATTTTAACACCCCAAGCCCCATTTTATACCTCTGAATTTCAAAATTATACCTTAATTTTAACTTGTTTGTATTTATTCATCTTTATTATGCTTCTACTCCATTTTACTTATTTTCAAGGGATTCTTAAAAGGATTTGGGGGATTTTTTCGGGGGTTTCTTGGTTTTGCCAGGTCTTAACACACAATGCACCTTTTCAACCCCCTATGGTTTAAATGTAACTAAAACATAGCCTTAAATATTTCATACTTATTCAAATTTATTCCATCTTTGTCTGTTTAATTGAAATGTTGAGGAACTGCTCCCACCCTCCCCCCCCCGTCCTGTCCAGCCAATCCCTGAGGGGAGTTTGGCTGAGGCGGAACTGCTCCTGCCCACCCCCGTCCTGCCCAGCCAATCCCTGAGGGGAGTTTGGCTGAGGCGGAACTGCTCCTGCCCGCCCCCATCCCATCCAGCCAATCCCTGAGGGGAGTTTGGCTGAGGCGGAACTGCTCCTGCCCGCCCCCATCCCGTCCAGCCAATCCCTGAGGGGAGTTTTCCCCGCCCATGGTTTGGGCGGGAGCCGCCCCCCCCATAGTCAATCCCTGAGGGGGGAGCGGCCGAGGCGGGAACTTCTTCCTGCCCCCCCTTGCCGATCACTCCCCCCCTCCCCTGCCTCGCTTCCACTGCCCCCTCGTGACTCTGAAATTTCCCCAGCTGCCCCAGTCTGGTTTATACTGGTTTATACTGGTTTATTCTTTCCCCTCCCCAGGTAGAGGAGCTCCAGTGCCCCCCATCCCCCAGAGCATAAAATTCACATCGCTAGAGTTTCGTGTCCATAAAGGAAGCAGTGGAGTCCCTTGATTCGAACAAAGGGAGAGAGTCCATGAGGCGTGTGTCCAGTGGGGTCTCTCTCAATTAGTTGGAGCAAGTAGCCTTCTTTTCTCCTCATTTCCCAGCCGCATTTTCTTCTCATTCACTTTCCCCGTTGGCTGAGGTATTAGGAAGGTACTCGGGACATCCCGATCTGCCTATCCATGCCCCGCTTAGTGTGTACCCTCCGTAAAACACAGGATGCATGATCATTACAACTAGCTAAATCAATTTATATTTTCTACAAACTTTACTAATTGACATGGACTGCTCCTCAGCCAGGTTCATGCTAAACTCCTGAACTTTGTGTAAAAGAACAAAGACTTCATAGGACTGTGAGAGATGAGGAGATGTTTTGCTGAAGCCAAAGTTTCTTCTCCCCTCCCTCCCCCCATGCCACTGGTACTCACACACGGCCATGGCCTGAGGGGACACCCTGGTGGCCTTCAGGTGGGAGCTGGTGAGGGTGTCCTGACCAAGAGCCTGCAGGGCTTCAGCCCCTTCAGGGGAGGCTGGGAGGAGCTGCACCCTGAAATGGCCCCCGCAGCCCCTCAGCCATGCGGCTGCACTGGTGCATGACTGGCTCCATGCATTTGGAGGTGGGAAGGGGTCTCAGGACATCCAGGGCGGCTTCTGGAGGAGCTTTGTGGGGGTTACAGTGGCTGGGGAGCTTCAGGGCATCTTGGGGAAACGGGCAATTTGGAATGGGGAGAATATGGGAGGGCTAGGGATCAAGGTTTTCTGTGTCTTTAGAGGTGGGGAGGGGACTGGGGGGCTGATTTTGGGGCCTGCTCTGATTATTGGGTACCCACCCCACCTCAGCAAAGGGCCAATGGTTTTTTTCTTCTCCTGTCCAGGAGGGAGGTGGGCTTTGAAGATCCCACCTTATTTGTGGGGGGTCCCTTTGTCACCAAAACAGCAGGAAAACAAAACAAAACAAAACAAAAAACCAAACCAAACAAAACAAAAAAAACCTCAAAAAAAAACCCCTCAAAACAAAACAAAAAAAGCTTCTTCAACAGCATTTTTAGTGTTAGAGAATCCAAGTCATTACCTTATTCTGGCCAGAATGTTGTTCTCGCCAGGATGTGCAACAAATCATTTAATCCACACATTGTCCAGGTGTGCAGAGAAAATAATTCCATCACTCATGAATTTTACTAGATTTTTCAGATACTTACACAGTCAAAACCCATCAAAATGCATCTTGCAATGTACACTGGTCCCACATTATGCAGTTCTCAGCATTTGGTTGCCTATTCATTACAGTTCTCTTCACCTCTGATGCTAATTAGGTTCTGATTCTTATCTCTTTTCGCAGACCAGTGATGTTTGGAGTTGATTGCTGTTAATGATTGTTAATGGTCATTATCTCCAGTGTATCTTCTGTGCTACTCCCAGTCTGCTGAGTTGTTAAGCTTGTCAGACCTCACCTGCTGGACCAGTGCCTACAAAGAAAGTTAAATTCCCTTTTCCCGTGCCAAGGGCGAATGTGGTGGATGCAGACTCAGAAGTTGTAAGCAGTCAGAAGTTGTAAGCAGTTAAATCGTTGTTACAACAGTTAACAGTTATGTTCTGAGAGTTGTTACATTACCCGTTAGGACGAAAGTATACATTCTGTACCCCTCACTCCCCCGCAACTCTGTAATGTTTCCCAGTTCCTACGTTACACTACCCATTCTGCCGAGAATATACATTCTGTACCCCTCACTCCCCCGTAGCTCTGTATTCCCTAATGGTTCCCAGTTCCTACGTTCGCCATTGTCCCTCATCTCCTCCGCCTTTCCCTTCTCCCTATTTCCTGTTTCCTGCTGCTGCTCAAAAGACTCCGCCCCGTATGCAAATCACCAATATTCCCAGACAGACCCTCCCAAAGGCAGAGGTCCCAGCTAAATCTAAACATTAAGAAAACCAAAAAAAGTACACCAAGTGCTGTGAAACCAAGGACCATGGGCCATGGAGAGCACCTTAAACTACCAAGGAAAGACTTCACCAGAACAGCTACAACCTAGGAGAAAGAACACAACAATGAGACCCCTAGACCAAGTGAGCTGAACGGGAGATCTGTGTGTGCGAGTGAGGACTGAGACTCCCCATCCTGCTGCAGGATGGCTAGGGGACCTTTCCCTGCGACATCACTGGCTCAACTACAGCAGCAGCAGCAGCAGCAGCAGCAGCAGGCGGCGGCCTTCCCGCAGCCCCTTTCAATACAAGAGCTGAATTTAATAAAGGCTTCGGCCCTGCTTATTTATAACAGCGAACAAAACTGGCTAAAGTTACATAAAAATTTTAACCTTTGTAGCATTTCCAACACCTTCCTGATTTTGGGGTCTCTCCTGATTTTGGGTTTTCCCTCTGATTTTGGAGATCCCTTAATTTTGGCGATCCCCCCAAGACATACATCCCAGGACCTGTTCTCTTATCTGAGGAGGCTCAAGGTCCCAGCTTCTTTGGCAGATGTATTGTCCTGATATTGGAGTCTTCCACCAAGATTTTGGGATGCCCCCTGGTTTTGGAGCTCCCTTAATTTTCAGGCCTCCCCTGATTTTGTGGACCATGCAATATGTGTTCTCTTCCCACCAGGAGGGGCTGGGCAGGTCTTGGGGGTCTCTCCTCCCATCTAGGGAGGCCTGGGGCATCTGGGGGTCCCATCTACTAATGTAGGTGTTCCCCCTAATGTTGTGACCCCCCGATTTCTGAGTCCCCTCCCCAGGCCGCACATCCCAGGACGTTTTCTCCTCGGAGCTGCTCTAGTTCCACTGTGGGGGTACCGAGGGAGTGCTTGGGATTTTCGGGGCAGGGAGGAAGCCCCCCACCCACTGCCAGCTGCTCCATGGTTTGTATCCCCCCTCCCATGCCCTTCTCATCTATGGTGGATACCAGCCTTCTACTGCCTCATGCAGGATCATCCCTGGGGAGAGTACTGGGAGTTCTGAGAGGGGATATAGGGGGACATATGTGGGGAATATGGGGGGACAGAGTCCTGAAGGTCTCTGGGTAGTCCTCAACAGGGGGACAGGAGGTGAGTTATGGGGTCCTGTGAGAGCTCCTGGCCTCTCTGGGGACAGTTATTGGGCTGCCCCTCACCTGACCCAGACTTTGCTCGTTCCTGCCACACCCTTCCCCTCATCCTTCCCACCCTGCATGGTCCTGCTCTGCACTGCCCCTCACCTGCCCCACCCCTGCCACACCATCTCACCTGTGCAGCTCCAGTGTCTGGGTGAACTGTACCGACTTACAACACATGGATTGGCACCAGTGCAGGGCCGGGGTATGGGGGGTCTGGGAACACCAAGAATGGCTTCCCTTGAGCCACCATCTTTGGAGACTACTGATGCCCAAAACTAGACAAGAATATAAAACTCTAGAGTTGACTCAGCTACAGAGCAGGTATCTGTTTATTCAGCTCTGGGAGTGAGGGGAATTTCTCTGCCAAAACCTCACCCCATCTTTTTCGGGTTTCAGTTGAGTTTTAAAATTTCTTCTTTGCAACGTCTCATTTACAATATATTAGTAGCATACTCATATTTGCACAAAGCTGTGTCATGATTTTATAGCAATTTGTTGCTTTCACACGTGTCAGTTCCTACTGAGGTGGTCACCAGCCTTCTTGTGAGAAACAAGAGTCCCTCTTTAAAATTTTTAAAAATATAATAAGGGATAAGAGGGACAGTAAACATCAATGGGTGCTTGGAAAATTGCCAGAAGCATGCCAGTTAGCCTAAAACAATTTTTATGTACTTTTTCATTACATTGGTTAAATGCGTATTCAAGACAATAATACATATTCATACATTCCCTTCAGTTCAAATTTTGTGGGAATTCCTTTGCTCGGTTTGACCCTTGACCTGTCTTCTTAAAATACATGTCATACTGCAGATGAAATTTATATCTTTTATGTCCTCACAAGGCCCTCAGTTCTGTGTTTTGATAATTCTTGATAAGCGGAGGGTCAGTGGTAAATTCCTCTTTGTATTCTTCCTTTCAATGTTTTTATTCATAGTTCCTCTCAATGTTATCTTATCATACAGATAAGATACTCCACAAGTAAAAGAAGCAGCACAAACAAGATTTGCAAATGCCAAGCGAGAGGTAATTATACTGAAACAAGAACTGGTGTGATTTTTTGCAAGGCTGGAGCTGTGGGAGATGGCAGGACATGAGGCTGTGTGCAGCATGTCCTCCGTGTCTTCTACATTGAATTTGGGGTGGGGAAAAGGTGAATGGGGCTATCTTTGGGACCAGGAATGAGCCCTCTGATAGGAATCCAGGCAGAAACATCAGCTTTCAGCTGAGATTTGTGTGCTGCTGTTGTGCTCCTTTCTTCTAAGACGTAGCTCAGAGTATCTTCACCGTTGTCTTCCCACTCCCCTTTGGCTTTGTTCTGGTGAGTTTTCATGGCCAAAGTGAGTTGAAAAGACTTTTCCTTTGTGGGCTTGGGGAGGGTGCAGCAGGAATGCTGACACAAAAGAGAAATATCTTTTTAAACCTCATCTGGAGTATTTCTGAGCAGTAAGCCAGAGATGTCTTCTGGGCTGTGTTCTAAGTCACTTGCTGGGGAGCTGTGGCTGCCCTGGGGCAGAGTGGCCCAGGGGAGCAGCAGCCGAGTGCTCTGAGAGTGCGTGAGCCCATCAGTCTCTGTCTCTTGCCACACAGGTGTTGCAGGGCAAATGTGAAGCTCTCTGCTCTTTCTTTCTGTGCAGGTGCTGCTGAAAGAGCAGAAGGAGAGGAGTGCTTTATCAGAGGCACTGCTCCAAACTCAGGGAGAGCTCAGCCAAGCCTGCCAGCAGATCCAGCAGCTCAGGCAGGAGTTGAAAGAGCAGCAAGAGAAGGAGCAGGTAAGTCTGAGTAGGCAGGGAACATTGAGTGCAGGGCAATGACAAGGGCACAAGAGGCAGCTCCTGGGACTGAGGAGGCAAGGGCTGCTTCAGGCCCTGGGACCACAGAGCCTGGCATGCTCCAGAGCTCATCCCCAGGAAGGAGGGCTTGCAGAGGAAGCAGAGCTGGCTAGAGAGGTCAAAAGAAGTAGCTGAAAGTGTGGGATTTTGAGACAGTGTGGAAAGTGGAAAAAGCTGAGCATGAGGGCAGGTCCCAGGAAGTTGCTCTGCATTTTGTTGTCAGATCATCAAGGCAGAGCTGCAAGCTGAGCTGCAGGAAGCTCAAAGTGAAATCCAGGCAGCGCAGAGGAGGCACAGGGAAGAGCTACAAGGCGTCAGGGAGGAAATGAATGTCCTCCTTGAGCAGAGGGAGGCTCTACAAAAGCAGGTGAGCAAACAGCAGTAGTACCACAGTCATCCAGGGAGGGATCAGTGGCCTTCTTGCTTTTCCATGGCAGAGCAGCAGTTGATGGGGTGACCCCTGGGGCTGCCTGGCCCTGTGCTCTGCAGGGCAGCTGTTCTGAAGGACACTCAGTGCTCTGCTGAATCTCAGCTGCTGACTTGGACAGCTGGGCTAGTGCTCTGGCTTGTTGGCCAGCAAGCATCAGCAAGGATTCCTGCTGGTCTCTTCTTTCTAGCCTTGGTCACAGCAAGATGTGAGCTGGGCACAGGATCAGTCAAGGCAGAAGCTGCTGGAGCTTTAACACACCAAGAAGCTGCTGGAAGAGGCAGAACATCAGAACAAGGAGCTGCAAGTGCACCTGCAGAACCTGGAGAGGGAAAGGAGTCAACAGGAAGAAGTGTCTCAGCAAAATTCAGAATTGCAGGCTTCTGTGAATGTCCTAGAGAGGGAAAAAGCCAGGTAAATGAAAGCCTGTGGGACTCTGCATTGTGGTGAATGGATTCCCTCTTTGCCATCTTTGCACCTGCCAGGGGCTCTGGCAACATGTCCTAAGTGTCTGATTGTCAGCTCTTCTATCTCTGATATATCTCATTATCTGAATATTGTGTGTCATTTTCTTTTCCTTTAAGTCATCAGTTGAAGTTTTTGTGAAGGTAAAGGCTTTTGGGTAGCTCTTTCCCTCTGGGGACTTTTGTGTTTTTGGTTTAGGTGGGTGTGTTAACACTGCCCAAGCTGCAGTGTAAGGAGGTGGATACATCCATCAGCTCCAACCTGGGTCCTGTAACTTGAAGCATCTGGGATCTGGATCAGCCTGGAATCTGATGCCTTTGCTGGGCAGAACCATCTTAAGGCCCTGATTGCTGATCTAGGCCAGATTGTCCTTGAAGGCACCCAAGATACAAGAATGTCTCTGTTGCATCATTCCTCAAAAAATATCCCCCTTCTGCCTGGAGGGTGTCTGGCAGGGTCCCTGGCACTCTCCACAGTCACAGGCATTACTGACTGTACAAAGATTGCAAGAAACAAGACCAAGGGTAGGGGGGCTCCTCCAGCTGATCAAGTGCTGCCAGTCTTCCGTGCCACAGGATTCTTCTTCCAAGAAGAAGACAGAGGAAGACAGGGCACTTTTGCTTGCCTGGAGGTTTTGGCCTGTTCCATCAGGTTGTGCTCTGTGGATGATACAGCTATCCCTGAAAAGGGCTCCTGGGACCTCATCTTCCCCTGAGATAAGAAACCCTTTCTTATGAAAACTCGTGTCAGAGAAATATTCACCCCCCTACAGAAACACCTGTTGTCTTTTAGAATTGCTAGTGGTCTTTAACTTTTTTAAATGATTCTTCTTTTCTCACCTAGAATCTTTAAGTAATTGGATATATTTCAACTTCTAATTTTTCTGGTTAGATTTCAATCCTGCAAATCCCTATAAAAACCCTTTCTTATGCTATATATTTGGATTTTGCTAGTGGAACCCTTTGAAGAAATAAAGCTATCTTTGGAATCTCTGCTGCGATCCCAAGATCTCATTCCTAGCTAGCTGAGAAGGTCTGCAAGCGAAGATGAACCTCTGCTGCCTGCCCAATTGTTGGGCACTGCTTGCACTAAGGCCTTGTAGCTGCATTCTGCCTCGAGGCCCCCAGGAGTTATCTGGACCCTGTGGCTGCCAGGAGCCAGAACCATCCTGGCTCTGGCAGCTACAGTGCTCCAAGTGTCTGTAGCCACTTCTGCTTTTGGCCTTTGTTTCTCCAGCTGAAAGTAGGATGGGTGCTGGTAAATCTTAAGGAACGTCCCAGAGATCCCCTGGCTGTAGGGTGCTGCTCCTCCTACCTGGACATACAAGATGGGGGAAGGATCCATGTTGACTAAACCTCCCTGCCTTGGAGCATGGTTAAGTCAGAAGAAAATTGTTCCTCTCCCCTAATGTCTTCATTGCAAGACTTTGTTAATTGTATTCACATTCCCATGTCAAAAACAAGGCAAGGCATGTACATATGCAGGGACTCCCCGTTATTTCAGGAACAAAAGGAGTGTGGGCACATGCTGGGCTGTGGCTGCAGGGGGAGCAAACAGCCAAGTTGTTTAGACAAAGCTCATCAGACAGAGCAGTTTTTCCCGAGGTGGTGCAAGTCCTAGGAGTTTATAAAATGTCATACCATGTAGTAATGAGTTGCATGCTTTCCTTCTAGGCTGATTCTATCTCTGGAGGAAAAGAACCTGTGCCTCAGGACACTGGAAGAAAAGAACCTAGAACTGAGCCATCATCTGTCTCAGTTTCATTCTGCTCTTCAGCAGGCTGAGCAGCTCTCTTCAAACAGCAGAGGAGAACTGCAGGAGCTCCAAACCCAGGTAAGCTGTGCACTGGCATTGTCTTCTCCATGGACACACACCACCACCTTTGGCTTGGAGGCCCCAACCTCTTTCCCCTCCCAGTGGCATCCACTGCTGCTGTGTTCTGTCCCTGGCTGCTGCTGCACCCTGAGCCCAAGGCTGGACTGGTGTGTTCTGCCGATGTTTTCCCCCATTGTCTCCTGGGTCCCAGCAGGAAATCTGGGAGGAGAAGCAGCAGCAGACTCCTTTGGAGCTTCTCTGTCCCTGTGTTAGCAGAATTGTCCCAGATGGAGTTGGTGTGTGTGCTGGGCACTGAGCAATGTGGGCACACAGATGTGGCTGTGGCAGGCTGGGCAGGGCACTCGCACCGCAGCCAGTTCAGGCAGTGTTCAGAGCTGCAGCCTCAATCAAGGGTGTCCATTGCCTTCCTTTCCCTGTTGTCTCCACTTTTGTCTCCAATGGAACCCTTGGTTCTGCACCTTTTGTTTCCTGTGTGATTTTTGCCTGAAGTCTTTTCTCCTTAGTTGCTCTCCCTACTGCTTGCTCTGCTGCCTCAGGAGCAGGCCTGTCCCTGAGGCTCTGTGCATCCATCTTCCAGATCCAGGCCCTGCAGGACACAATGCAGGAGATGGAGGCTGCCAAGGCAACTGGAGAGAAGGAGCTGCTGCAGGAGCTGGAGGAGTCCCGAGCAGGAGAACAATGCTTGAAGGCCTCTGTGCATGTGCTGGAGACTGAAGTGTCCCAGCTGCGTGTGAGACTCCAGAGATGTGATGACAAAGCTCTTGCCTTGGACAGACCGTGTAACACCTCAGAGCTGGAGCTGAGGAAGGCAAAGGCTCAGATACACAAACTCAGAGCCCACAATCAGGAGCTGCAGAGGAAGTTGGAGGAAAGCGAGCAAGGTACAACTTCTGCTCTCCCACGTGTTTCCCCATCCTGTCTTGCCAGTGAGAGTCTCTGATGGCACACAGAGGAAAAGTGCCCAGAGATGGCAGAGGGGAAGGAAACATCCAGCAGGAGATTTATCCATTGTAGTGCCAGTGCAAGCTTTTTTCCCCCCAAGAAAGATGCCATGGCTGGCAGTGTGATCTTGCTGGGCTGTAGCAGATCCTGTGCACAGTTGGTGCCTTTCAGGTGCCATGTCTGTGCTAAGGAGCTGTAGCTGGATGCCTCAGCTCAATTTCCCCAAACTCCAGCCCCTGCCAGAGCTTCCAGGCTACTGATGCCTCTGGAGCAGGGCTGCACAGGCATGCCCGCTCCTTTGTCTCTCTTGGATTGCTCACTCTGCACAAGCCCAAGAGCAAACAAACTTTCCTGTTCCTCTGAATCTTGCTCCTTTCATTCCTGCTTTTCTCTTTGCCGAGAATATTCCTTCATATCTATCAGTTTTGGATCCTTTGAGGGCTTAGGACCTGGCAAACACAGGCAGGTAGAGAAGACAGTGCGGTTGCCTCTGCAGGATGCACATCAATTTGTCTTTACTTTGCCCTTGCCCTTGCCCTCTCCCTTCCCCTTCCCTGCTGCAGATTGGTGGAAGGAAGAACTCAAGCACGCCTCTCGAGAAATTGCCCTGCAGAAAGAGGCCGCTGAAAGGCAGGAGGAGGCTGCTACTCTCCATCAGGAGGTGGCATCTCTGCAGAGGAAATTGGAGAGCCTGGAGAAGGAAAGGAAGGATATGCTGGTGAGATTGGCAGATGCCACAAAGGGTCATTTCCTAGCTCAGTTTGGACCTGGTGTTAATAGTTCTAAAGAGTATCTGTTTCCAGTTTAACTTTTCTAATTGCTTTCTTCTCAAAAAGGAGGAAAGGATGTTGTAGTCATGTCAAAGCCACTGAATGCTAAAACTGCTGATTTCCTCCATGATGGAGTTCTGTGCCCTAGAAGCTTTAGTTCTCATTGCCCACACTGTCTCTGTTGACATTGCATGGTTTGGGCAATTCCTCGTGTGCTGAGTCATGTTCAGATTTCTAAATATTAGGACCTGGCAGGAGGGGTGAGAAGACCAAGTTTGCTGTTCATGGAAAGGTGTTTGGTCTTGGCCATCTAAGAGCAGCCAGTGGGGAGAGAAGAGAGGAAAGCCAAGTGCTGATGCAGAGAAGGACATGTACCTGCAAGGGGAGAACTGGTCCTGAGTGGCAGCAGAGAATGACAGCCTGATCTGGCCATTGCTGCTCCAAGAGAGGGCAGTGGGGCTCTGGGGATGCTGCTATGGAAACTCTACACAGGAGAGGTGGAAAACCACTGCTGTTGCCCCAACCCCAGGGAATGGATTGCTGCAGTTGTTTGCTCTTCCCTTCCTCCCTGCTGGAGAGCACACCCTCGTGGCACTGCCTAAATCCTGCTTAGCATGCACTTGAAATCTTGGCTGCAGTTCTGGCAGCTCCTCTCCAAAGGAACACTGAAGTGGAGCTGCAAGTGGTTGGGGAAAGGCAGGAAGGGAGCTGGGAGTGGCTGAGCAAGCTGGGAAAGATGCAGCATCAAGGGGGGCCCAGCAAAGGTCTGCAGCATCCTGAGAGGCAGAGAGAGGGGGGCAGCCTGTGCCTATCCCTGGCACACGAGTCCAGATCTGGTATGAGAAGCAAACTGAGAGAGGGAATGAGTGACCCTTTTTCTCCCTGTTTTGCAGCATGAACGGGCATTGTACCAGCAGCAGATGAGAGATCTGGAAATGCAGAATGAAATGCATGCAGCTGAGATGAGAAATCATGGGGAAAAGAATCAACAATTGGAAGTGGAGAGGGAAGGCATGCAGGAAGAGCTAGAGCATGGGACTGGTGCTTTGAAGAAATGGATAGACATTGCTCAAGTCCTGAGGGCTGCACTGAACAAGAGTGAAATGTCCAAAGGGTCTTTGAAGAAACATTTGGACATCCTGAAGGGAAAGACTTGTATTGAGGTACGTTCTGGCATTGCCCTTCAGTCCACTGCAGCATCCCTGAATTTTTCCAGTGATGCTTCCCATAAAGAATTGGGAGCTCCTATCCCTGTCAGTCCAGGCCTGCTTGGGCAAAGCATCCTGGGCTGCAGCAGGCAGCCTTGTCTGTGTGCCTGGCTCTATTCAGAGAGCATTGACTGCCAGATTGTCTCCTGGCACGCCTGGAATGACTGATACAGCTCTGGAGCTCGGTGTTCAAATCATCTCCTGGCCAAAAGCTGGGCATGGGGAGCTGCTTCTCCTGTGCCCTGGCAAGGGGAGGCAACACGTGGGGATTTGAATTAGGTGTGAGAAGGAATGGAGCAGGTGAGCAAAGTGATGAACTAAACTGAGCAGAGTTTTGTACCTGGAAGTCTGAACAGCAGCTGCACTGCTGGAACTTGGAGGATGCTTCCAGTGATGGAGATTTCTGAGGTACAGCTTGTGTGGTGTTTGAAATAAGGCAATCATCTCCTCTCTGTATCCCCAGCCGGCTTTTAAAGCAGAAGTGGAGCAGCTGTTCATTATGTCAGATGCCAACCTGGAATCTGAGCAACCGGTTGCATCAGCAGATAAGGAGAAGACAGAGAGGCCTGAATGGAGCACTGAGGCCAGGAGAACTGGCGAGCAGGTAAAATGGTCTTTGGCTGCCTCTGCAAAGCCTCAGGCTTTTCTGGAATACAAGTGCCTGGTGTCTGGAAAGAGGAGTTGGAGGAGTTTCAAGGCTTCAGCAGTGCTTGAAGGCTCTTTCTGCCCCTGGGCTTGGTTGCCCACATTGTTCCTGCTCCCGTGTGGAATGCTCTGAAGTCTGGGAGAGGGAGAGTTTGCTCATTAACCCTGGGCTGGCTGTGGAGGAGCTTGCTGTTCAAATCAGCTTCAGGCCAAAAGCTGGGCATGGGGAGCTGCTTTTCCTGTGCACAGGCAAGGGTAGGAAACAGGTGAGGGTTTGGATTCTATGTGCAGCAGAATGGAACAGGTGAGCAGGGTGA
>NW_027635950.1:46991-101327 GCF_903797595.1 Erithacus rubecula | reverse complement strand
CCCAGTCCCTTCCTTGAACCTTGCGCCCTTCCCGGCTCTCCCAGTTTCGCTTCCTGACCCTTGGACGCCACCAGACCCTCCAATCTCTGAGTGGCCCCCCAGTTCCCCACCCCCTGCTCGTCCTGCCGGGGGTCCTGGGTGGTCCCCGGGGATTCAGGGGAATTCCCAGGGTTTCCTCTGTCCCCTCCCCTCCTCGCGCTCCCCGGTCACTTTAGCGTCTCCCAAGCTGCGGCTTCGGGATCGGCCCCGGGACCCCCTGAACCCCCGTTCCTGGGCACGGGGACCCCCCTGCACTTCCATTTCTAGACGAACCTTCCTTTCTGGGCACAGAGACCCCCTTGAACGTTCATTTCGGGGAACTGGGACCCCCCTGTAGCCCCTTCTCTAGTACTGAAAACCCCATCACCCCCCTTATCTGGAACCTGGAACCCCCCCTGAACCCCCCATTTCTGGGCACCGAGACCCCCCTGAACTTTCATATTTAGGGTCCAGAACACTGAACCCCAGAACCCGCAAGGAGAACCCCCCGTACCCCCATTTCCTGCGCACTCGGATCCCCCCTATCCAGCCCCAGTGCCCCCCTGTATCCCATTTCCCGGCCCTCCCCAGCCCCCCCCTTTTCCTTCACCTCGGGACCCCCTGAGCCCCCATTACTGGGCATGGGGACTCCTCCCCGCACCCCTAATTCGGCATGGGACCCCCTGCACCCCCTTCTCGGGCATCCCGCCCTTCCCAGACCCCAGACCCGCCCTTTTCCTTCCCTTTGCACCCCCAGATCTCCCAAATTTCCGTGTCCCCCCATTTCTCCACTCCCGGCGCTTTCTTCAGGGCGGCCCCAGGGGGTCCCAGGTGTTTCTCAGAGGGCTCCAGGGGGTCGCAGCGGGGATCCAGAGGGATTCAGAGGAATTCTCTGAAATTCCCCTGTCCCCTCCCCCACCGCGCTGCCTCGGTCACTTTCGCTTCCGCGTCCCAACCCGAGAGACCGGGATCTACCCAGCTACCCGTGACGTCACTGACACTTTGAGTTTCCATTGGCGGGCAGGAAATAGCGACGCCAATGGCGGGGCCGGAGGCGGCTCTGGGGGCGGGGTCAGTTCTTGGAGCGGGATCGCAGCGGAGCAGCGCGATGGCTCCAGCGCTGGGGCTGGGGCTGCTCTTGGGGCTCCTGGGGGACCCGGGGGGCGCGACGAAAGGTGAGTGGGACCCCCGAAACCGGGACCCCCCCTGAACTT
The DNA here is from genome assembly GCF_903797595.1 of Erithacus rubecula. Classification (NCBI taxonomy): domain Eukaryota; kingdom Metazoa; phylum Chordata; class Aves; order Passeriformes; family Muscicapidae; genus Erithacus; species Erithacus rubecula. The sequence goes on along the minus strand of NW_027635950.1, from coordinate 100,095 downwards.
CCGTTTTCGGGCACTGGGAATCTTCTAACCATTGATTCCCGGGCACGGAGAAACCCCTGAACCTTAATTTTGGGACCTGTTACCTCTCCATCGCCTTTCCCAGCAAAAAGACTCCCCTGAAACCCCATTAATGGGCACGGGGACCCCCCTGAACCCCCATTCCTGGGCACCGGGACCCCCCTGAACCGCAATTCCCGGGCACCGGGACCCCCCTGAAATTCCATTCCCGGGCAGGGGAACCCCCGAAATCTCCATTTTGGGACCTGTGACCCCCCTCGATCCCCTAACCCAGCACCGGCCCCACTGTACCCCCTTATCTGGCACGGAGACCCCCATGAACCCCCATTTTCTGATCACCAGCACCCCCTGAACCCCCATTTCCGGGCACTGGGAATCCTCTAAACCTTGACTCCCGGGCACGGAGAAACCACTGAATCGTCATTTTCCGTCTTGTTACCTCTCCATCGCCTTTCCCAGCTGAAAACCCCCCCTGAACCGCCATTTCTGCGCACGGGGACCCCCCTAAACCCCCTCATCTGGCACTGGGACCCCCCTGAACCCCCATTTCCAGGCCTGGGACCCCCCTGCACCCCCTTTTCGGGCATCCCGCTTTGCCCAGACCCACGTCCCGCCCTTTTCCTTGACCTTTGGATCCCCCGAGCCTCCCAACTTTCGGTGTCCCCCCCGTTTTCCACTCCCGCCGCTTCCCGAAACGGGGTCCCAGAGGGTCCCAGAGGGTCTCAGGGGGGTCTCAGCGGGGATCCAGTGGGATCCAGATGAACTCCCTGGAATTCCCCCTTTCCCCCCCGTCCCCTCCCCCACCGCACTCCCTCGGTCTCTTTCCCGTCCCCCAGGCTGCGCTTCCGGGATCCGTTCGCCTCTCCCAGCCCCAGCCCCCCCTTTCCGTCAACACCGGGGACCCCTGGAGCCCCTTTCCTGGGCATAGGGACCCCCTGGATCCCCCATCCCGCCTCTCCCAGTCCCTCCCTTGAACCTTGGACCCTTCCCGGCTCTCCCCATTCCGCTTCCTGCCCCCCCAAATCTCTACCCCCTGCTCGTCCTGCGGGGGGTCTGGGAGGGTCCCTGGGGTATCGTGGAGGCTCCCAGGGGGGATTCTTGGCTCTGGGACCCCCCTGAATTCCCAGTTCTGCTGGAAAGGAAGGCACCTCCCTGCACTCCCTTACTCAGTACCAATCCCCCCCTGCACCCCCTTTCCCATCCATCCCGCCTTCCCCAGCTCCAGACCCACATTTTCCTTGACTCTGAGACCCTCTGGACCCCCATTCCTGCTTTTCTCAGCCCCCAGCCTCCTTTTCCCTCTGCATCAAGGACCCCCAAATGCCCCATTCCAGCCATCCCAGGTCTCCCCACCTTGTGACCCCTCTTTCCTTGGCACTGGGGACCCTTGGACCCCCTTTCCTGGGCACAGGGATCCCCTGAGCCCCTATTCCTGGCCACTGGGACACCATGCACCCCTTTTCCTGCTCTCCCAGTTCCCCTTTCATTAATCCATGACCCCTCGACCCCCCCAAATCTCTGTGTCCCCCCAGTTCTCCACTCCCTGCGCTACCTGGATGTGGCAGTGTCAGAGCCCAGCCCGGGGATCCCCCAGGTCATGTCCATTGGGTACCTGGATGGGATCCCCTTCACACGCTACGACAGCGAGCGGGGCCGGATGGAGCCGCTGACACAGTGGATGAAGGATGGAGTAGAGCCAGGATATTGGGATAGAGAGACACAGATCAACGTAGGGGCCCAGCACGTGTATGCCAGGAACCTGGAGATACTGCGGGACCGGTACAACCAGAGCAGGGGCGAGTGGGGGGAACTGTGGGGCTGGGATGTGGATGGATGGGTTAGGATGGGATCCATGGGGCTTGGATGAGATCCGTGGGGTTGGGATGGGGATCTGTGGGGCTGGGACACAATTCCATGGGTCTCTGTGGGTACAATCCGCCCAGGTCTCCACACGTGGTTGCGAGTTTATGGCTGTGACCTCCTGTCCGACGGGAGCGTCCGTGGATCCTGCCGGGATGGCTACGACGGGCGGGATTTCATCTCCTTTGACCTGGAATCCAGGAGATTCGTGGCAGCCGACAGCGCTGCTGAGGTCACCAGGAGGCGCTGGGAAGGTGAAATGAATGAGGCTGAGATGTGGACAAATTTCCTGGAGCACATCTGCCCAGAGTGGATCCAGAGATACGTTGGATATGGGCAGAAGGAGCTGGACCGCAAAGGTGGGAGCAGAATTCCTGTGGGAAAGTGGGATTTGGGAATGGAGGACTTGGGAACAAGGTAATTCCTGTGGGAATTCCACGGACGAATCTCCCCCCCATTCCATTGCAGTGGGAATTCCATGGGCAGATCTCATCTCTATCCCATTCCCATGGAATTCCATGGGCAGGTCTTACCCCTGTCCCATTCCCATGATATTCCATGGGCAGATCTTACCTCTATCACATTCCTAATAAATTCCATGGGCAAATCTCACCCCCATCCCATTCCCATTGAATTCCATGGGCAGATCTCACTTCCATTTCACTCCAGTGGGAATTCCATGGGCAGGTCTCACCCCCATCCTGTTGCAGTGGGAATTCCATGGGCATTTCTCACCCCCATCCCATTCTCATGGAATTCCATAGGCAGACCTTATCTCTATCCCATTCCTATGGAATTCCATGGGCAGATCTTATCCCCATTCCTGTGGTAATTCCCTGGGCAGATCTTATCCCCATTCCTGTGGGAATTCCCTGGGCAGATCTCACCCCCATCCCCTTCCAGTGGAAATTCCATGGGCAGGTCTCACTCCATCCCACTGCAGTGGGAATTCCATGTGCAGATCTCACCCCCATCCCCTTCTAGTGAGAATTCCATGGACAGATCTCACCCCTGTCCCATTGCAGTGGGAATTCCATGGGCAGATCTCCCCCTCATTCCCATGGAATTCCATGGGCAGATTACACCCCCATTGCATTCCCATGGAATTCCATGGGCAGATCTCACTCCCATCCCATTGCAGTGGGAATTCCATGGGCAGATCTCACCCCCATCCCATTCCCATGGAATTCCATGGGCAGATCTCATCCCCATCCCATTGCAGTGGGAATTCCATGGGCAGATCTCACCCCCATCGCATTCCCATGGAATTCCAGGGATGTCTCTCACTGTTATCCCATTCCAGAGCCCCCTGATGTCCATGTGTCTGGAAAAGAGGAACACGGGATGCTGATCTTGTCCTGCCACGCGTACGGATTCTACCCCAAGGCCATCGCGGTCAACTGGATGAAGGGGGATGAAATCCGGGATCAGGAGACGGAGTGGGGCGGGGTCGTTCCCAACAGCGACGGCACCTTCCACACCTGGGCCAGGATCGAGGCGCGGCCGGAGGAGCGGGAGCAGTACCGGTGCCGGGTGGAGCATCCCGGAATGTCAGAGCCCGGGATCTTCGCTTGGGGTGAGGCTGGGAATGTGGAATGTGGGAACTGGGGAGTTGGAATTCCCAGATGGGGATTCGCCTCCCCCTCCTCACCATCCCACAATTCCCAGAGCCGACATCTGGTGGGAATCTCACCGTGGTGGTCGCTGTGTCCATTGTTGCCATCATCATCCTCATTGTCCTCGTTGGATTCATCTCTGGAAGCTCCAATCCGGTAACACACGGGATGGGGGTCAGGAAGGGGCACAGATCCACCCAGCACCGTTCTGGGAATCCTGTGCCACCAACGCTGATCCCACTGTTTTTCCACAGGGAGGAAGAATGGGAAGATATACCACGAGGCACCCAGTGAGTACCAGTGGAGGATCCAGCTTTGGATCCCCTCCATGTGGATCCCAGGATGGATCCTGGGGTTAATCCCAGTGTGTGATCCATGCTGGAATCTCATGGATCTTCTCTTTCTGCAGGAAATGATGTGGGAACAACAGCTTGACTGCAGGTACGGAGTGGGGTCAGGGTGGGATTCCAGAGGGGGATTGGGGCAGGATGGACAGATTGGGATCAGAGAGGGATTCTGGACCAGAGGAGCGGTCCAGTGCAGGATCAGATGGAATCGTGGAGTGGGATTGGGGCTGGATTCTGGAGCAGGATCAGCTGGGATGATGGATAGATGATGGGTGGATGGATGGATGGATGATGAATGAATGTAAAATGGGTGATGGATGGATGGATGGATGGATGGATGGATGGATGGATGGATGGATGGATGGATGGATGGATGATGGAAGAGTGGACAGGGCAGGAGTGGTGTGGGATGGATGAGGCAGGATCAGGTTGGGATTCCAGAGCGGGATTGGGTGGGATGGATGGAGCAGGAGTGGGCAGGATCCGGTTGGATCTGGAGCAGCTCCTGCTCTCCATGGGCTCCAGCCAGGCCCATCCTGTGGGATGGGGACAGGGACAGGGTGACACAGTGACCCTCTCTCATCCCAGCAGCAATCACCACCTGAACCATCCACAGAGCTTGATCCAACCCCTTCCCTCTTCCCAGGAAACTGAGGCTTTCCAGCAGAGGTGCTCCCCATGCTTTTACCCACCCACAGCTCCTGCTAACAGATCAATTTCCCATTTTGGTTTCTTTAAAGCCAAGAATCACAATAATTCCCAATGCTTTAGTTCTGGTGTGAAATTATCCTGCTTTGGGCAATAAATCCTGCTTGGGGCAATAAATCCTGCTTGAGGCAATAAATCCAGGTTCCCTCCTCCAGTGTTTGTCAGTTCCTCTCTGGGAGCCAGGAATGAAAATAGGGACACCAGGAACAGGTTGAGGACACAAGGAACAAGATGGGGACACCAGGACTAGAATGGGGACACCAGGATTGGGATGGGGACACCAGGACTGACATGGGGACTTGCCAGTAACGCTTGGCTCAAGCCCTCAGGATTCATTTCCTGCTCTGTGTCCCATGTTCGAGGTGTCCCCAGGAGGGTTTGGCTGTGTCAGGCTCCTGGAGGGGCAGTGGGATGGGGGGAGGGATCAGGCCAGGCCTCATTGTCCCCAGTGGTCCTTGAATGTCCCAAAATCCGTGTTTGGGATCTCAGAGAGGTTCCTGCTCATGACCATGGCCATGAGATGAGAGTGGCCGTGAGTGACACAACCCTGAGATGACCATGGGATGACCATGACACAACCACAGCCCCATGAGATGGTTTGGACCAAGAGATGACCATGGATTGGCCATGGCACAGCCATGGCCTCAAGGTGACCCTGATGTGGTCATCTCATTGTCCTGATCATCTTATGGTCATCTCATGGTCTTTTCCTGATCACCATCACCTATTGAGTCCCCTGGGGTTTACACCACGTCCCTCTAAGAGAATGGATTGTTGCTGGCAATCAGGATAGGAGCTGATGATCATGTGGACCTGATCTTTAGTTAGATTAAAAGATCTTTTGAGGGATGGGGCATTTTGGTGAAAGAAAGAGTGACTTAAATGGGCTTGTTAAAAACAATTTGGAAGGGTGGTTTGAATGGGCGTGGTGAGGTGATCAGCATGGGCATTACCTTCAGCCCTGAATTCACTTCCAGGTAGGTTGGTACGTGAACCAACATGTGTGACAAAATAAGGTTGTTTTCTTAAAAAAGAAAATTAAACTTTTGAGCAAATTGTATAGGTTTTCATTAGTGATAAATTTGAGGGGGGAACCTTGTGCTCATTCCCCAATGCCGTATCATAAAATGAATCTGTAACTAAATTGAAAGGAATTAAAAACTTGAAGAAAACACGGACAACCACTGCAAGTTCTACAATCTGTGTTGATCCTTCTACAAGTTCAATGTCTGATTCCCAGTTATCACTGTTAGGGTCTTTCCAGGTGATAACTGATTTATGCAATTTGCTGGAGCCATCTGTAAAAAAAGAGCATTAAGAGGGGTGTGGCTTTCTAGGGGTTTTTGGGTAAAATTCAAAGGAAGGTGTAGTGATTTATGCTTTGGAAAATGAACTGAGATGTGTCCCATAAAAGCTGCTAAAGCAATTTGAAAAACCTCAGATTGCTGAATTAAGAGTTCTAAATACAGGGAAGTAATGAGTATAAACATAACAGAGAAATAATTTCTGTCAAGGGTTAAAACTTGGGATTGGGATTTCGTGATCAGCTGAGAAAGGATTTCAGGACAAGTAGTGATTGTTTTGGGCATCTGATAAGATAGGAAGATCCATTCTAAAATTAACAAAAGGACAGACAAATCTTTTTTCCATTGAAAAATTAAACCACAAAAATGTGGCCGTTCTCCCAAAATAGCAAATCAAAAATGTGACTCTGGGTGGTGTCAGTGGGCTTGGTGAGTGTGCAGTGCTGTAGCCACTTTATCCAACCCGGTTCTGGCATCTGGTGTGAAGTCTCTGGGAGAGTTCAGGTCCGTGTCCCCCCTTAATAAATCAAATAAAGGAGCCAAATCCTGGTTTGTGATTCCAAGGAGGGTCCTAACCCCGTTAATTGAGTTTCTGCAGAGGGTGTAAGGTGGTGAGCTCCTCCTGCAGGTGGCTGATCTGTGGTGTGACAGTGAGGCTGTACCCTGGGTACCTGCAAGGGGAGGATCACTGCACTTCATCTTTGGCTACTTGTAGACCAGACTTATGATCTCCTCTAAAATGTCGGTGCTGACAAGTTCCAGGGTGCTCTCCTCATCTGAGGCAATCAGGATGTCATCCATTGTGGATGATTCAGACACCCCTTCAGGGCCCCCCTGGAAACTTACCCCTTAGATAAGAAATCCTTCCTTAGGATGACTCATGCTAGAGAAATGTTCACCCCCTGTAGACCCCCATGTTACCTTTTAGTATTCTAACTGGTCTTTTTTCCTTCTAAGTAATTGGTCACTCTCACCTAAACCTTTAAAGTAGTTTGATAGTTTTTCAATCTCTAATTTTATTGGTCCACTTCTGAAGCCCCCCCAACCCTATAAAACCCCTTTGATATTCTGCATACTTGGATTTGCTGCTGGGTCCCTTCGTAGAAATAAAGTTGCCTGCAGAATTCCTGTGCAGCATTCCCAAATCTCTTTCTCTCTGGCTAAGGAAGTGCTGCAATCAAAATGAAATCACAGAAGAGCTGATAGCCTAAGCCTAGGCCTTGCTTGCTTTTAATCACTTTGTAGCTGATGTCTGCCTAAGGCAGCCAGGAAGATCTGTTTTATTTGGAACATTTTATCCGGGCTTGCTTTAGCTGCTGGGGGCCATCCATGTATTGCAGTATCATTACCTGGGGGAAATTTCTCTTGGGTGAAAGGATCCTTGCCATGTACCATTGGCACATTGCTGGGGAGTTCCACATCCCTTGTGGCAGGACGGTCCTATGGTGCCTTTTCAGCAGTGACTGTTGGTGGATGGAAGGAATGGAAAAGGAGAATCTTGACACAAACTCTGGATGTAAAGGGATCCTGAAAAAGCAATCCTTCAGATCAATAATCATTAACAACCAGTCCCTGGGGATCGTGTAAGGAGAGGGGCAGTCCTGTCTGCAAGTCCATCTCCTCAATCATTTCATTTACTCTTCTCAGGTCTGGAAGCAGCGTCCACTTCTCACTATGTGGCTTTCTGATAAAGAAAATGGGGATTTTCCAGGGACTATTTGTAGGGACAATATGCCCCTTTTTTCAGTTGTTCACAAGCCAGAGACTCGAGTGTGGACAGCTTTTTGATGGGAAGGGGCCAATGATCAATCCCAGATGGGTTTGCCTGAGGTCCAGGTGAGTTTTACAGCACCATGCTCATCAGTGGTCCTTGCAAAAAGTTTGTTTTGAGTCTCAGTCACCAGTGGTACAGGAGATCCCTACCTCAAACACGCACTTTGTCTTTAATAATAAATGGCTTGGTGGTGGCCGCACGGCCCCACAGTCCTTTATAGGAAACAGGATGTAAACTCCTGATTGTGTTGCTGTGCCCCCCAATTCCCACAAGTGTGTTGAGTGAAGGAACAAGAGTCCACTCTGGAGAGTTGTGTGAGATAATGGTCATGTCTACTCCCATGTCAAAAAGACCCATACAGATGAGGGTTTTCCCCATGCAAATGACATCGCAGGTGATTTTGATTTTTCCCAGGCCAATCTGCTGGGCCCATGCAATGTGGTCAGTGTCATCATTAACCATAGGCAACAAGAGAGCCTGAGTGAAAGGTATTTACTTGGAAATAAACAAGGAGGATTAGGGCACCTAACTAACACTGATTTCTTGATTAGAGGTAACTGTTAAAACAGTGGGCAACACATAAAAACCTTCAATATTACATTGGTCAAGTCCAATAATGAGAAAACTTCTTGGCTGCAGTTCTGGTTTTAGCTGGCCTGTAGAGACAACATGATGGATAAAATCAGTTATCATTACTGACTGGGCAGGTGACAGCTCCAGTCAGGAGCTGCACGGTACTGAGGCAGGCAGGTCCCTGAGGAGGTGTTGCAAAAAGAGGTTTGGTGGGTTCCAATGTCTGTTTTGCCAGTGTTCAGCCATGGGGGTTCTTGTGTCTCCACGTGCCACTGTCCTGTGCTCTGCTTGGAGTTTCCTCATGGCTGCAGCAATGTACCTGGACTTGATGACAAGAGTTTGTATCTGGCCTGGTTTATTCCAGTCACAAAGTTTTTGAGAGTTCCCTTTTTGGGTTTGCAATAGTTTCTTTCCCAGTGTCCCTTTTGACCACAATTAAAGCATTGTCCTGGCTTTTGGTTCTGCTGTCTTTGAGGACGCTTTTGAGATTTAATCAAGGCATTGGTTAATACTTTTCCTTGGAAGGAGGCAACATGCTCTGGAGTAACCAACTTATTGCAAGCCCCCAACATCTGGGGGATGGTGGGCTCAGGGTCAGGGGGCAAAGCTTGTAAACCCTTCTTACATTTGGGGTTAGCATTGACCACTGCTAGCTGTTTCAGCTTCCCAAACCTGGTCCTCAGCCACTTGTTTATCAAGAGTGAGTTTAACCCTATCCAGAAAAGTCATATAAGGCTCTGTAGGGCCTTGCCTTATAACAGCATAGTTCAATTGCAGCTTAGGTAAAAGGCCTTAAAAAAAGGCCTTAGGTACTTGTAAAAAGGCCTTTTTAGCCACTTCCATCATGTCATTTAACACTGGTCTTTGCAAATCTCAGGCCTGCTGGTCTGGGTCAGTTCCCTCCCCTGCCAATTGGGCAAGTGTAATGCCAGCCCATGCTCCAGAAAGCAATTTATTTAACTGTTTCTTCCACCCCAACTCCCATAGCAAAAGCTCAGTAGGGGATAGCAGCAATGCCATTAAGTATTTTATGTCATGGTGTCACGATCTGCCCAACCCGAGCGCGAGTCGTGACGGGTTCTTTTATGGATCTCAGAGCGCAAAAGACACAGCAGGGGACAAAACCAGTTTACTTCTACAGAAATGCACTTTATTTAGTGCCAACCAAAATGCGATAGTGGGACACAGAGAGAGAGAGAGAAAAGGGGGTTGGGATTATAGCTACCAAGATGGGTAGACCAATCCTCCTGGAATCAGCCAATAGATGTCTGTTGCCATCTGGGGAGATCTCGGGGGTCTCCTCTGAGAAAGTCACTTTTATAGTCCTTTCCCAAAGCGAGTGGCTTCTGGCCAAAAGGTGGAAGATTTATGGACTATTGTATGTGGAGCTCGTTACCCTGAGGAACAGGTGGAAACAGGACGTTTCAAGGCACACCAAACCATCTTTGTTGTTATGAACACACACAGGGCAGCCCATACTGACCAGTCCATTGTTCTTCCATCTGTGGGAGCTTTGTTGAGTCAGCGCCCCGTGACTAGTTGTCATGAGAAACCAGTCCTGGTAGGCATCACCTGCTTTTCACAGTCACTTGGCGTTCCTCCCATCCCTGGGCAGCGCAGGCCTCAGGCGAGGGTCGTTGGGCAGAAACAGACGAGAGGCTCACACGGACTCTCACATCACCCCGTGACCAACGAGCGTTACTGAGAAACTCCATCAGCATGATGTTGTGACCTTGTAGCATCTTCAGGACCCGCCATTGGTAGCACATCCCGAGAACAGGGAAAACTAAAAACCAGGGATAAGAAGGAAAAGGGAAAAGGAAAAGGAAAAGGAAAGAAAATAAACAGAAAAATAATAAAGCAAAATAATCGCAACAAAATTGATTAAAATAATTTTTCAAACAAATCACAATGCTATTAGCTAAAATAACTTTCAAACAATCAAAATTAATAAATGAAATAACATTCAAAAATTAAAATTCAAACAATTAGAATTAAAACAAATCAATGAAATAACATTCAAACAATTAAAATTCAAACAAAATTAAAACAAATCAATGAAATAACTTCCAAACAATTAAAATTCAAACAATTAAAATTCAAACAATTAGAATTAAAACAAAATCAATGAAATAACTTCCAAACAATTACAATTCTAACAATTAGAATTAAAACTCTAACAACTAGAATTAAAACAAATCAATGAAATAACATTCAAACAATTAAAAGAAAAACAATTAAAATTAAAACAAATCAGTATCCATTATAATATGTTTTTATGATTAAAACAATTATTTTCCAAAACCATTTTCAATCAAAAGCTTAACAATACTGAAACTAATCATACCAATCATAACAAGCAACAAACAATTCCAATCAGTTTTCTGTTAAAGGCCTGACTTTTACTGCTCATGTAATTTGTCTGGTGTCAACAACTTTAGGGGTATCTTTAGCAGATGGAGTAGTGATCAAATTATGTGCTTCCATTGTTAATGCCAATTGTGTCAGCCGTTTGACCATTCTCCAATTCAGGATGTATAGAATGACTGACAAAACAAAACCAATCCAAACCAAAATCAAAAGCACAATAATGGGATGACACAACTTGTTTAGGATGCCGGTAGCAGTAGGTGACCACCCAAAAAGAGTATCCCACCACCTGAGTTCAGTATCCCCTTTTACCCTTTCTAAAACCCGATGTATTTCTCTCACATCGTGATGAACTGTCACCAGGGTCTTCTGTCCATTTTTTTTGATTTTTCCCAAGATCCCAATTAAGTCCTGGTGAAGCAACAATTGTTTAATCAAAGTGAGGTTCATCCCAATGGGAGCAGGCACTAACTGATGAATCAGTGTAAAATTGGATTGCAAAAGGTGATAAGACATAACCGGAGCAGTATAGGAAAAGCCACAGCCCATGATCGTGGTAAAATTACAAACACAAAAATTTAAATTATTTTTTAGATCCACTGTTACATTTTCTACAAACACTAAGTCACAAGCAGTTCTTATACACACACATCCATTTCCTATGTACACCAGCACTGTTGTAGGAGTCTCATCAAGGTGTATTTCAAAATGACAGATATTTTGCTCTGTGTCTAAACAGATGTCTTGGGCCACAATGGCACTGCTTTCACAAATGAAACTCTGTTTCTCCCGAACAACGCAAGATTCCAAATTAACAGTTTGCAATTTTTTACTAATTTGACGGGCCCATTCTCTATGCTCGAAAGGATAGAGAATAGTTCCATTGTGATTCAATCCTAATGCAATGATGGGGTATATCAAATGCACTGAAGTGTTGTGTATTGTTGACACAAAGGCTGTGGCTGTGTTTGTGCTGGGGTTGTAGGTAAAGTTTACCAAATTCCACCAGGACTGAAACTTCCTTTCAAAATCATTAGCAGTGTCCCAAAGTATTGTCCGGATTTCAGTAGGGAATATGCCTTCTTCCCCTTCCCTTATAATTGAGGTAACAACTGTTTGCATCCAAAGCTGTGCCTGGCTACAGCTGAGGGCTAAGGAGATGTTGGTTTGAGCAGTACCAAGAGCATCAATTCTCAATTTGTGATCATTTACATTTGCCTTTTCCCAATTTGGTAAAATGTTTGATAATAATCACTGTTGAGAATTGGTTAGAAAGCCATGGACACAACTGTGGATATGGCTCGGCTGAGGCCTTGTTGCAGGAGAGCAGCTCCTGCTAAGTAGTAGCTAGGCCTTGCTCTTAAGCAGATTTTGCTGAGCAGTAGTGTTTGCTTTTTAGAGACTTTTGCAAAAGCAATGCAGCTAGCATCATTTGCAGAGTTGATCGATATGTAATACATATGTCCATTGTTCAGTCAAGGCCTTAACTTCCAGGGAAGCACGTAGTAAGTGAGGTATAACCCTGGGACAGATACTATATAGCAATAAGTGTAAGAATAAGGGAAGCAGCAGCCAAGACTAGCAGCGAGGTAGCACGTATAATTTTTGGCTAGAAATTCAGTAGGCGTGATTATCTCACACTTGTAATACACAATAATAAGAGAAGGCATACATAGTAAAAACCAATAAGATTGTACTAATATGAAAAATGCTGATTTATGCTATTTTGGGCTATAAAACTGTCTGATGCTCTCAATAAAGTTGGATTATGCTTCATCAATCACATTGATTGTCTGGCTGATCCCCTCAGCATTCCTCCACAAGTGGCTCCACACCCACGCAAACCACTGTTGCATCCCCAGGGCTGTTAAAGAGGACTGCAGAGGCTGTTTCAATTTGGTCAGGTCTCTGGTGGTGGCAACCAATTTGTTCATTAATACCTCTGAATCAATGCTATTTAAAATTCCCCATCCTGTTTCCACAACACCGGTTATGTCTCTTGTTTGTTCCTTGAAAGGATCCTCCTGTTTTTGCAACCAGGTCATTTGTCCACCCCTAGAAAAGGTGAACAAGCTGGCTGAATTACTGAAACATTGTTTTGCATTGGCAATTTGACTTGTTTAAAAGACCATGCCGAATTAAACAATATTTGCTGTTGGCCACTTTTCAAATTACCCAAGGTCCAATTTCAAAAATTTTCAGGCTCAGTATAACCGGTGGTTGGGTAGTAGGTGTTACAACATTGACATCAAGTTCTCCTTTATATTTTGTATTGTTTTTCCCCCACATAATTGTTTTGGAAAAATTGTACAACAGTTCAATTTTGATTTTGAATCTTCACAAAATAAAACACAGGTCCTGTGCCATAACTGTATACAGGTTCGATGAGGGATTCAGCAATTAATCTTCACGTTCCATGGCGTTATTCTGTGAAAAGTAAACACAACAGAATCTGCCACAAAGAGGCAGGAGGTTAAAATGATGGAACTATGCAGACAGAAATTCTGTTAACTTCCCAATCATTTTGCTGCCAAGAAGGAAGCCACTCTGTACCTCCTTTAAACACAAAATGAGAGTCAGTGTAGTTACAAGCAAAGGAGGCACTCTGAACTTCAAGCTGGAAAACACCCCAAATAACCATCAGCACCCCAACTCTAGACCCACCCAATCCCACAGCAATAATTTGTTCAGCAGAAGCATCAGTGAATGAAGAATTAGTGAACAAAGATTGTCTGGGGGAGAAAGCAGAGGCTACTTTAATTATTGAGGCAGGTTTGTCATCGCTGTTGCCCAACGTCTCAGTTTCTGTTATTGCCAGATTTTTTACAGTTCCTTCTGTTACTGAGGATTTCTGGGCCACCACATCAGGGGGGACAGTCCCAGTAGTGGCTGTCTTCCAAAACTTCACTTCCTGAGAAACTTTTTGAATTTTCCCTGAAGGAATCTTCAAACCAAGGCTTTCTAGGTGTGAAATTGTTTTCTGTTGCACATCCCTGACTTCTTCTTTTTCTTCTCCTCCGATCAATACATCATCTATGTATTGGTACACAGCTACAGTGTCAGGTTTGGGGTTTTGGATTTGCCATACAGGGGAGTTTTGCAAGTCCTGTGTAACCGGTTTGATCTCTACTTTGGCACCAGAGAGAAAAGGGTATTGTTTTACATTTACAGATAATTGCATAGGTGATTTATGGCCAGCAGTGAATTTTATTTCATGTATAATTTGCAAGCAGGCAGCTTTTGGAATGTTTTTTAGGAGTTGGTCTGGGGTGCCAGTTATGGCTAGAGGATCACCTCTTTTTAGGGTGCTAAGTACCCCAGCCCAGTAGGCTGCACGCTGTGTCAGAGACCACGGAACACGAGCGTTTCCAGTTGTTAAGAAAACTCCAGGCCCCCAGTATCCACTGGCTTCTTGTTCACTTCATTTAATTTGATGCCCTCCAGTGAGTGAAAGTCTAAAAACATACTCGGTCTCAGATTCTTGGGGGGGACTTGAGTATTCTTTCTTTAATTTGGCCAATTCTGTAGCAGTGTATGGTATTTCATTGGAGGTTGTGTGGGGGTCAAAATCCTCGTCATTCAGGTATCTATATTCTGTTTTAACCAGAGGTCTCATTTTAGAGCAGCAATTTTCCCCACAATTTTGTATGTGTACTAGTTCTCTCTGTGGGTATATCTGCTTTATGTGATATGTTTCCTTTTCTTCTGTTTCATTAGGTGTATCTGCATGTTGTGAGATATGTAATAGTTGTAGCAAATAGCTGTGATTTCTTTCCTGCTCTATTTGGTTTTGCAGAGTTTCTACCTGATTCCTTTCCTGCTCTAGTAGGTTTCGCAGAGTTTTTACGTGATTTCTTTCCTCCTGTTATAGTTTTTGCAAAGCTTGTGATGTGATCTGCCCTACCCGAGCAGGAGTCATGATGGGATCTTTTAGGGATCTCAGAGCGCAAAAGACACAGCAGGGGAAAAAAACAGTTTACTTCTACAGAAATGCACTTTATTTAGTGCCAACCAAAATGCGATAGTGGGACAGAGGGAGAGAGATAGAGAGAGAGAGAAAGGGGGGTGGGGATTATAGCTACCAAGACAGGCAGACGAATCCTCGTGGAGCCAGCCAATAGATGTCTGTTGCCATCTGGGGAGATCTCGGGGGTCTCCTCTGAAAAAATCACATTTATAGTCCTTTCCCAAAGCGAGTGGCTTCTGGCCAAAAGGTGGAAGATTTATGGACTATTGTATGTGGAGATGGTTACCCTGAGGAACAGGTGGAAACAGGACGTTTCAAGGCACACCAAACCATCTTTGTTGTTATGAACACACGCAGGGCAGCCCATACTGGACCAGTCCATTGTTCTTCCATCTGTGGGAGCTTTGTTGAGTCAGTGCCCCGTGACTAGTTGTCATGAGAAACCAGTCCTGGTAGGCATCACCTGCTTTTCACAGTCACTTGGCGTTCCTCCCATCCCTGGCCAGCGCAGGCCTCAGGCGAGGGTCGTTGGGCAGAAACAGATGAGAGGCTCACACGGACTCTCACAAGGTAGAAAGTAAAATCCACTCTCCCAAATGAATTCCTGATGTCAGTCTGCATCCCAATGGGTTTTTGGCCTGCTGAGTCCAGGTGCCCACAGAGAGCCAGGAAGATGTGGAGACCACCAGCCAGGTGAGTTCCCAACATGGATCACCAGGACCATGGATCACCAAGGCTCTGCCCAACGAGGGTCACTGGGGAGCATCCAACGGGGTCCAACAGAGGGGATGGAGCTGGAGCAGTGCAGGAACCTCTTCCCACACGCGGGGCACTCACAGACCTTCCCTTACCAGTGTCCCCATTGGTGCTGGGTCACAGCAGAGTTCTGGGAGAAACTCTTCCCACACTGGGGACACTGTTAGGGCCTCTCCCCGGTGTGGATCCACTGGTGGGTGACAAGGGTGGAGTTTTTCTTAAAGCCCTTCCACAGTCAGGGCAGCAGAAGGGCCTCTCCTCTCCTCTATGTGAATCTGCTGATGCTTTAGCAGACTGCATCTCCTCTGAAAGCTCTTCCAACACTCAAGACACTCATAGGGCTTCTCCCCCATGTGGATCCTCTGGTGGACAATCAGGTGGGATCTGTGCCTGAAGCTCTTCCCACATTCCCCACAGTTGTAGGGCCGTTCCCCAGTGTGGATCCTCTGGTGGCGGATCAAACTGGACCTCACGCTGAAGCTCTTCCCACATTCCCCACATTCGTAGGGCCGTACCCCGGTGTGCACTCTCAGGTGTTGGATTAGTTCGGAGGTGTCACGGAAGCCTTTCCCACATTCCCTACACTCATAGGGCCGTTCCGGGGTGTGGATCCTCTGGTGGCGGATCAAACAGGACCTCACAGTGAAGCCCTTCCCACATTCTCCACACTCATAGGGCTTCTGCCCAGTGTGCATCCTCTGGTGGCAGATTAAACCAAAGCTGTTGCGGAATCCTTTCCCACATTCCCCACACACATAGGGCTGTTCCCCAGTATGGATCCTCTGGTGGTAGATCAAACTGGAGCTCTGGTTGAAGCTTTTCCCACATTCCCCACACTCGTAGGGCCGTTCCCCAGTGTGGATCCTCTGGTGGCGGGTCAAATTGGAGCTCTGGTTGAAGCTCTTCCCACATTCCTCACACTCGTAGGGCTGTTGCCCAGTGTGGGTCCTCTGGTGGATGATCCGGCTGGAGCTGCACTTGAATCCCTTCCCACATTCCCCACACACTCATAGGGCCATTCCCCAGTGTGCACTGTCTGGTGCCTGATCAGATCTGACGTGTCTCTGAATCCCTTCCCACATTTCCCACACTCATAGGGCTTCTCCCCAGTGTGGATCATCTGGTGCCGGTTTAAGCTGAAGCTCGTGCAGAAACTCTTCCCACATTCCAAACACTGAAGGGGCTTTTTGCCATCATGAAGCTGCTCATGGACCCTCAGATCAGAGCTCTGGCCACATCTCTGGCTGCCTGCCAGGCCCAGGCTGGGTCTTTCCTCCTCGGATCTCCATGATCTGTGTTTGCAGCCCCTCCTTGTGCGGGATCTCCGCGGCTTTTCCTCCCTGTTGGATTCCTGCACTGTGGAGCAGCTGCAAACGGCCTCTTCCACGAGGTTCTGCTGAGGGGATTTGTCCTCCCTGGTCTCCGTCCTCAGCTCCTGCTCTGGGGGGAAAGGACAAGGAGAGGATGGGATTTGACTCTGTGCCAGAGGGAAGGAGAAGGAGATGTCCCCAGTCCTCCCTAGCAGGACAGAGGGGGAAAGGGGCAGTGACATCCTCCTCACCTGCCTGGCTGTCCGGGGGCATCTTCCTGTTCCTCACAGCCTTTTCCTCCACCTGAATAAGACTTGGGAATGGAAAATCTTGGTTTGGGGGAAAAATGAAGTGATTGTTATGGCTTTGAAGGTCCTGCTGCCTGACTGCACCTCTGGAAATGCCCGGGCTGTCTGGTGTCCATAAAAACCTCCAAAAATCACGAAGGAGCCCAAAAACACTCTCCCAGATGATCCCTGTTCACACTGTCTTCACTTTGTGGTTATGGGGGTTCCTGTTCTCAGAGCTGATGGGGACCCGTGGCTCCTGGAGATTCCCCCTCTCCTGGCTCCTGCTCGGCACGCTGAGGGAGTTTTGTGGGTCCCAGGGCTCATCCTGCCCTGATCCTGACTCAGGTCCCAGGGTCCCCCTCTCCAGCATCCCCCCACTCCAGGCACTCAGGGCTTCCCCCTTTCCCTGCCAGCCCTTCCAGGCTCGGGGGTCCCGCACCCCACTCATCTCCCGGCTCCACCTCCCCTCCAGGCTGCCGGGGATCCCCCAGCTCTGCTGTCGCCCCTCTCCCCACGCCGGGGCTCCCGCCTTTCATCCCCTGCCTCTCCCGGGGATCCCCAAAACCGATGTCCCGCCCCGCCGGGACCGGGCAATCGCCACGTGGGCCCCTCCAAATCCCCCCAAGGAGCATTTACGGCTCAGCTTTGGATTCCTGCAAGAGCCAGAAACATCCCCTCCTCACATCAATAAAACAATACCTCTCCCAAGGACACCCAAATACATTTGGGACTCGATTCCCGAATCTGCGAGGCACAAACACCAACCCCCATCCCCCAAGAATCCAAAACCCAACCAGCCGTACCGGAGCTGCCGCGATAGCCCCGGGCCGAGCTTCCCCTCCGCGCTCACCCGCGGGATGCAGGAATGCGATGCTGCCGGGGCCAGCGGAGCTGCGGGCTCAGCGGGCTCGCCCTGCAGCACCGCGATTCTCCGCCTGCGCCTGCTGCACCTCTCCCGGCTCCTCCTGCTCCTGCTCCTCCCCTTCCTCCTCCTCCCATTCCTCTCTCCTCGTCTTCCTCTCTCCTCCCCTTCCCCTCTCTCCTCTTCCTCCCGCTGCTCACCCGCTCGCATCCCGGACCCCCCTTTGCCACCCCCTGTGCCCCACGGCCGCCGCTGTTGGGGAGGGGGCAGCACCCCCTGAGCCTGCAGGGGAGACAGAGCAACTGAGAGTTAGGAATCGAGCATCGAGAAATGCTTGGACTAGAAGGGGGCTGACAAAACCCTATGTTTCCTGGAGTTTACGGTGCTTACAAGAACAGGGGAGAGCAAGGCTGCAGGATAAGATAAAGAGCTGGGGTGGGCGAACAGGATGCAAGGACAAAGGCACCACAGGATAAGGGGGATTCTCCAGATCCATGAACCCAGGAAAACTGGTATCAAAGTCCAGAAGATGGGCAAAGGAGTAAAAAGAATATGTGCAAGGAGACAAGATGAAAAGTTGAACTGAGAGGAAGACTGTTTCCTTTTTCCCAAGGAGCAGTGTGGAGCAGAAAGAGGCGTGTAGCTAATTTTAATATGAATAGGGGACAGGCAATGAATATGTATTAGGTGTATTGTGCAATTGTAGTTTCTAGAGAATAAAAAGAGAGGTGCAGGTCGCCAAAGGGGTGCGTGGTTTTGGAGGAGCTATCCCCCTCAGCGCTGAATAAATACATTCCTACTCTTATACCTTATTTTGTGTGGTATAGAGAGTTTTTCCGCGCTTCACAGGGCTGGGCAGGGGGCTCGGGGCCCCCCAGTGCAGATCCGTCCGTGCCGTCCCCTCGCCCCTCGCCCCAGTTCCGCTCCCGGGGGTCGCTGGATGCGAGGGGGTGGCGCAGGTGGGTGGGAGTGGGGAGCGCTGGGCGCTGCGGCTCTGCCGCTGCTACAAACACATGTTATGGCATTGGCTTCTCCTGGATATTCAGATAAATACTGTATGTATAGTGTTAAAATAATTTTCTAAAAATAGTTTTCTTTGAAAGTAGCATAGATTAATAAAGAGTATTTGTAATAAAGAAACTACTTACTTAATTAAATAACACTCAATAAAAACACTTTTTGCTAATATACCAGTTACCAGCACCAACCGTCTCTAAAAACTAAAAGCCACAAATCAAAACTTATTAAAAAAAATAAATTAAAACCACAAATGCTCTTAAAAACCAAACTCATAACATAACCATAAAAACAAATCCTAAATTATAAAATATAATTTATAAAACAGTTTGAAAATATACAATGTCTGCAAATGTACAAGAAGCAAATAAATTCAAAAAATATACCTCAAAAAAAAGTGTATTCTTAACCAAATACCACACTCCCAACCATTATAACCTTTTATTCACTATTTGTCTCTTATTTTCTTGTATTACACCTTTTTAAATCAACACAAAGAGGAACACATTTTTCATGCCACTCTCTGGGGAGTCACCACTGAGCAAATAGTTCAGTTTGGGCTCTGGCCGTGCTGGTGAAAGGCGCTGTGCCCTGTGGCTCTTCCCAGCAGCTGCCCAGTCCCAGCCTCAACTCTTCCCTCTTTCTTTTTCTCTCTTTCCTATTTCTCTACCTCACATTTCCAGTTCAATCAAATCCATGTTCAATGAAATTCATAGGTTGTGCTCCTGTGGTCTCATTTGCACCTTCACTGGGCTTGAGGTGTCTCACCCTGCTGGGCCCCTTCTCATCACCATCTTTCTGGGATTCTGTCAGGGCTGCTCTTTCCTTTTCTTCTTCCCTCTGCTTTGAGCTGGGAATGGGCTGGAAAATGTCCAGCATGATATAAATCCATATTATAATATTGGTTTTTTGCAAATATTAAAATGCATGCTGTATGTATAATGTTATAGCATTTTTCTATAAAGATATAGTTTTTATTTCTGCTATTAACTAAACTTAAACATAGTAGTGAAATAGCTGATATAGTCATGCTTGTGGGAATTGAACTGCCTGCTTGGTTGGGATTCCAATGGAGAGGTGATGAAGTCCCCTGCTACAATCAGCACCAAGTATGGACCGAAGCCCAGGCTGGAGGTGATAATAAGAACAGACTGAAACCACAGCCAAGAAATGTGCAGGCTCTAAAAAGGTAAACCCGAGGAGGAGCCATGCTAAACAGTTCTTGGAACATGTAAACTACTTTGGTGGAAACTGGGAGGGGTTGGCCAAGTATCCCAAAGCATATGATGTATATCATATCATATCATTCCATATCATATCATATCATATCATATCATATCATATCATATCATATCATATCATATCATATCATTAATCTTATCCCAAGGCCATGGTATTGAGAAGTTTGAAAATGATAATATCAGTAATTGGTGGATAACCAGAAGCACACCTCATAGAAAATTGGTAACTACACTACAGTTGAGAGTCAATGTCTGCCCCAGGAGAGAGATCATGGCCAGGGGTACTTGTGGAAACTTGATAATATTGTGGTGCTGATAATGAAACATCAGCCCATATTATAGGGAGCTGTCCAATTACTCAAAACACCAGGAATAAAGGCACAAAGAGACACAACTGTGAGCTGTGAGGCAAAAAAGAAGAATTGGACTGTGTTTCAAGAGGTGATGACAACAAGTTATACAAGCCAGATTTGATATTTTTTAAAGGAAGAAAGGCATTCATGGTGAACATGATAGTCAGATACAAGCACACCAACTCCTCCTTGAAAGTTGCTGCTAATGAGAAGGTCAGGAAATATCAGTGCCTTCACAGACTAACTCAAGATCTTACAAATCCAGCAGACATTGAATTTTTGGGATTTCCCATAGGAGCGCGAGAAAAGTGGTGTGACAAAAACTCTTCTGCTGTTGGCCCTAGGTCTCTCTAAGATGAGGCAAGAGAAGACAGTCTGGGCGCAGAGCATCCAGAGCACTGCTCTTCTCCATTGGTATGGTACATAATTTTGTGGACAAAGCTCGATGGATTGTTTCTGTTCATGAAAATAAAAAATAAGGCTGAACAGCATATCTGGACAGTGGGTAGGACATGTGGGAGCAATACAATTCTTTCAATCATACTTTGTTGGCCACTGCCCATATTTGAGATAAATTTACCAATTTGGCCCAGGTGGATGGGCCACCACTACTTAACCTGGAAAAGAAATCTATTATCATATCTATTTATAAGAAACCATGAATGATCACGATTGGTTCCATCTTGTTAAGACTGTTCTCCAGAATAAGATCATCAAGGTTAACTGAGGCATGCTCCCTCAAGCCAGGGCAAAGAGGCTTTATGAAGCAGCGGGATGCTCTGAAAAATTGATACTCCAGCAAAAAATAATTTAATCTGCCAGAAGAGAACACAGGCTGCTGGGTGTTGTATTCATGGATATTGGCTAAGGCTGTTGACCACCAGCACTTTCTACGAGCTCTGCAGCAAAGGGAAGTGGACTGCCATGTCACCAGCTTGGTGAGTAACATGTGTCAGAGCATACATCTTCACATGAAAACCTCTTCAGGAAACTGACATAACCCAAAACATATACACCATCCCTAGACTAAGATACTTGGCAGACCAAACGGATGCAAAAGCAGGGCTCCTTGAATCCCCTGACCTCCAGATTTGATCAACCGTCAAGGAACGGCAATGCCTAACACCGTGCACATGTGATGTCATCCTGCACTCCAGCATGAAGGATGGAGTCTGGGTATCCCAACATTGATGGGACTCAATCCAATATCTAGGCCCGAAGATTGCAAAGACTTGACCAATGTTTGGATGATATTTAATGATAATTAATGCTGTGGGGGGATTTCTTGTTAGGGTTGGGATTAAATGTGTGAGATTTTATTTTTGGTTTGGATTTACATGTTTATTACTTTTTATTTCTATTCTAGTTTTACCAAAGGTGAGTTTTACAGTACTTTAATTTAAACAATTTAAAATGAAGACTTTTTTTACAGGGATTTTAAAGATAAATTGCTTAATTAAGAAATGATGCTTAAATTATTTTTACTTTTAACTTAATAACTAACAATTTGTGGATTGTAATGCAGACTTGTTATTTAACTATGAAATATTACTTAGATTTATGAAGAAGAAGGCCAAAAGGACAAACTTTTGTTCTAAAAGTTCTACTTGTTTTATATATATATTATTCTATTTTAAAACTTTAAAATCTTCTTTCCAGCATTTTAAGATTGTTCCTGGAAAAAGAATGCTTAGGTCAAGTATATAGGAAATTATGGATGAGAGCCAGAGGGGATCAAGAAAAGATCTTGTCAATATGAGAGCCTGACCTAAGATTGAACTGCTGGATGGTTCAGTTGGTCACACAACACCAGAATGGGCAGTAGCTACTCCGAAAACTCAGTATTCACAACTGTGTAACTGGAGGAAACGGGAGTTCTGGTCCTCCCAAATTTCCCCTGCCCTAATCATGCAGTAACACATGGGGAGGGTGACTGGCTCAGGTATCTCATGATGCAGCAGAGATCCACTTGCAGCCCATGGAGGCCCAGAATGGAGCAGGGATTCACCTACATCCAGTGCTGGATCTTGCTCTGCAGTAGATCCATTCCCAAAGGAGGCTATGACCAAACAGGAAGCCTGTGATGGAGCAGAATCCTGTAGGACCTGTAGAACCCTGGTGTCCTGATTTAGGACAAATTAAGAGGAAAACCTCTGGAAGGAGCCCCCCCCCCCCCCCAAAAGAACCAGACCCCCACCACCATGTTCAGGAAGAATTTCCTCAGAGGAAAAGTGGAAAAAACCTGTTTATTTAGCAAACAAAAAAAACCCACTCCCCAATACAAGAAAAAACCAGCCACAGATGACAAAAGAAACTCTCACCACTCTGAGAGGATGAACAAACTCAGAAAGTCTCTGGTGCTGAATGCTTATCATGAAAATGCAGACTCCAGGGGCTCCTCGATGTTCCTAGGTTCTGGTCCAGAACAGGTTCAGATGTTATTCAGGAAAAGAGAAGAAGGAAAGCAAAGAAAACAGTCCAGAGAAGGAAATTGGGCTGTCTAGCTAAACTAACTAATAAGGAAAAAGCAAAAGCAGAGCCAGCGAGCCAAGCCAAGCAAGCAAAGCGAAAGCAAAGCAAGCAAAGCAGCAGCCAAGCCAGCAAAGTGAAAGCAAAGCCAGTGAGCCTTCCTAAGCCCAGATGATGGTAGAGGAGCACCCGCTAACTAGACAAAACAAATCTTCACTTTCAGAGTCAATTCTGAAAGCACCGAACATAATTCCAGAAATGAACAGCACACACAATTGGGGATACAAAGCATCGTAACATCACCCCAGGACACCTGGGGAGAGGAGCTCAACTGGAGCAGATTCTTGGTTTAATTAATGTTCACACGAGTTTCCTCAGTAGCATCCTTGGTTCCGTTGGGTCCTATGGTGTCAGAATGGCCCCTTGGTTCTGTTAGGCCCATGATGTCACAATGGCCACCAAGTTCTGTTAGGCCTCATGGTGTAACAATGGTCCCTTGGTTCCATAAGGTCTCAAGGTATCACAATGTCTCCTTCCCCATGCTGCCATAATGACTATTTTTATCTGTTACTATCCGTGGTGCTACAATGGCACCTTGGTTCTCTTAGGCCCCAGGGTGTACCAATTCCCCTTTGGTTTTTGTGGTCCATTGGTGTCACAATGGCATTGTGGTTCCATGAGACTCCATGGTGTCAAAATGGCCCCATGATTTTTTTAGGCCCCAAGGTAACATCATGGCCCCTTGCTTCTCTTAGACCTCATGGTGTAACAATGGCCCTTGGTTTCATTAGTTTCCATGGTGTCTACATCACCCCTTGGTTCTCAGAGGCCCCATGGTTCCAGAATGGCCCCTTGGTTCTATGAGGCATCAAAGTGTCACAATGGCCACTTGATTCCATGAGGTTCTATGTGTTTCTAGGTGTTACAAGGGCCCCTTGCTTCTATGAGCCTCCGTGTGTCACAATAGACCTTTGGCTCTGTTAGGCACCATGGTGTCACAACACAACCTTAATTCTATGAGACCCCACGATATCACCATGGCCCCTTCGTTCTAATAGGCCCCATGGTGTTAATAATTGCCCCTTGGTTCCATGAGTTCCCATGGTGTTCAAAATGGCCCATCGATTCCATGAGCCCGGTTTGGGTCACAATGGCACTTTGGTTCTGTTTGGGTTCATGTTGTCAAAATGACCAATTTGATCAGACATACTAGATGGTGCCACAATGGACCCATGGTTCTGTGAGGTCCCATGGTGTCACATTGGCCCCTTGGTTTTATGAGGCCATGATGTCAAAATGGCTCCTTAGTTTTGTTAAGTTCCAAGGTGTCACAATGGCACCTTAGTTCTGTATGGCCCCATGGTGTCATCATAGACCATTGTTCCATGAGGCTCCATGATGTCAAAATGGCCGCTTGGTTCCATGAGGTCCCATAGTGATGTAATGGAACCTGGGATCTATGAGACACCATGGTGTCACAATGACCTATTGATACCATGAGGTCCCATGGTGTCTCAATAGACCATTGGTTCTATGAGCCTTCACGGTGTCACAATGGCCCTTTGGCTCTGTTAGGTCCCATGGTGTCACAATACACCCTTGGGTCTATTAGGCCCCAGGTGTCACAATGACCCCTTGGTTTTCTGAGGACCTATGGTGTCACAATGGACCCTTGGTTCCATGAAGTCACGTGGTGTCACAATGGGCCCTGGGTTCTGGTGGACACCATGGTGTGATTATGATCCCTTAGTTCTGTCAGACCCCATGGTGTCAAAAGGACCATTGGTACCATGCAACATAATGGTGTCACAACAGCCACTTGGTTCTGTTAGGCCCCATGGTGCCACAACACCACTTTTTTCTCTTAGGACCCATGGTGTCACAATGGCTCCTTGGTTCTCATAGGCCCAACGGTGTCACAATTCACTTTTGTTTTTTGAGGTCCATTGGTGTCACAAGGGCATTTTGGTTTTACGAGGTTCCATGATGTCAAAATGTCCCCTTGTTTCTATTTGTCCGTATGGTGTTTAAATTGGCCCTGTTGTTCTATGAGCTCCCATGGTGTTCAAAATGGTCCCTTGGTGCTATGAGGCCCTGTGGTGTCACAATGGCCCCTTCGTTCCGTGAGGCCTGATGGAGTCACAGCGGCCCCTTTGCACTGTTAAGCACTATGGTGTCGCAAATGCCAGTTGGATTCCTTGGGCCCCATAGTGTCACAATTTTCCCCTGTTTCTCTTAGGAGCCATGTTGTCAGAACAGCCCCTCGGTTCACAGTGGCCACATGGTGTCACAATGGACCCTTGGTTCCATGAGGTCCCATGTTTTTACAATGGCCCCTTGGTCTAATGAGCTCCCATAGTGTCACAACAGCCCCATCGTTCTGTTAGGCCCAATGGTGTCACAATACACCCTTATGCCATTATGCCCCATGGCATAAAATGGTCCCCTTGGTCCTTTTAGACCACACAGTGTTCAAAATGGCACCTTGGTGCCATGAGGCCCTACGGTGTCACAACGGCACCGTGGTCCAGTCAGGCTCCATGGTGTCACAATGGTCCCTTGGTTCTGGGAGGCCCCATGATATCATAATGGCCCCTTGATTCTGGTGTGTGTGGGTGCGGAGTCACTTGTGGAGGAATAGCGAGGGGATCAGCCAGACAATCAATGTGATTGATAAAGCATAATCCAACTTTATTGAGAGCATCAGACAGTTTTATAGCCCAAAATAGCATATATCAGCATTATTCATATTAGTACAGTCTTATTGGTTTATGTACGCCTTCTCTTATTATTGGTTATTGTGAGTGTGAGATAATCACGCCTACTGAATTTCTAGCCAAAAAGTATACGTGCTACCTCGCTGCTCGTCTTGGCTGCTACTTCCCTTACTCTTATACTTATTGCTATATAGTATCCGTTCCAGGGTTATACCTCACTTACTACGTGCTTCCCTGGAAGTTAAGGCCTTGATTGAACAATGGACATATGTATTACTTATCAACTAACTCTGCAGATTATGCTAGCTGCATTGCTTTTGCAAGAGTCTCTTAAAAGCAAACACTGCTGCTCAGCAAAATCTGCTTAAGAGCAAGGCCTAGCTACTACTTAGCAGGAGCTGCTCTCCTGCAACAAGGCCTCAGCCGAGCCATATCCACAGTTGTGTCCATGGCTTTCTAACCAATTCTCAACAGATGGTGTTGGAATTGTTTGCCTGACTGATAATCAAATGTTGTCTACGATGCGTGCACTTGATAGCAGTGGACCCCACAAGGATTGTATTTCCTGTGGAGCAGGAGTTCTTTGAAAGAGGCTTTGTTAATAGTGTTCCTTGCAAAGTGCACTGCAAGATTTTACAGGACAGATTGCTTCTCATCTGCCCAGTCATAAGCTACTGCAAGTAGCAAAGACAGTTAAGTTGTCTTTGAGACTCAAAAGTAGTCGTGTGCCAATGCAAGGTTCTGCTGCTTTCACTGTCAGGTTAGGAAAAATAGGGAAGGCCACTGTTACGTGGGAGGATGAGTCTGATTGGCAAATGCTGGAAGGCCATGTGTTGGAGTCAGTGAGTTAGGGGTCTCTCTGAATTCTTCAGAGGGAAGTTAAAGTGAAGGGATTTAATAAGTCTTAGAGTGAGTTCTGATGTCTTTAGTGAGTAAAAGGCCTGGATTCCACAGCAGTAGCTTCTGTTCTGCTGAAGGTTGCAAAAACACTGATATCTTCAGTAGAGGCTCTAAGCCCACAGTTGTAGACAGGACTTGGACATAATAGAATTATAGCAAGAATATTGCTTGCATTTCTTAGATAGATTCTATATATAGTGTTATACATAACCTGGTGAGCTAAGAAACTAGAATTCTAATAGGTTAAAGAGTGGTGGTCTGAGTTGGCATCTTAGCTGGGTGGAAAAATACTATATAACAGTATGTAATGGGAGAGGTGTTGCTTTTAGCCATTCTGGCTTCTAGCCATTTGCTTATTGCTACTGTTTTTGCCATTGCTTGCCATTGTTTTTTGTATTGCCTTTTGAGACTGATGTGCTTTGTAATAAGATGTGCTTTGTAATAAATAACCTTTTTAACTATTAGCTGCTTTGCTTATTTGGAAGATTACCTAACAAATAAGAGCCTAAGAGCTCAGAGCAGGAGCCTATAGAGCTCCGGGAGTGAGGTGCCTGTAGAGCACCTGGGGGTCAGAAAGAACCTCCACATCTGGAATGCACATGTTTGGCATCAGTATGTTCAGGGGTGCTACTGCCTCCACTGGCCTTTTGGATGGTATGGGAATGGGTTTAGATCACTGTTGTATCCCTGCCCCTTAGGCACCTCACAGCAACTGCAAATCTCCAGCCACATCCCCACAAAGCCATTCTGCAGGATGCCAAAACCTGCTTTTCTCAAGCCCCTCATTTCTTCTGCTGCTGCCCTTCCCTCTTTCAGTTCCCCAGCAGCCTTTCAGCCCAGAAGGTGCTGAGCTCTCGGGATCCTCACTGCTCTCCAGCTTCCACACCTCCATCATCTCAGGCTCACTGGCATCCAGGAAGTTCAGCAGAGCTCCCTGCCCTGCTGCTCTCTGGAAGGTCTCTGCCAGCCCAGGTTTCTCCAGGGCCCCCATGCCATGGCCAGGAAGGAGAGTGGAGGCATTGGGGGCAGATGCACACCCTTGCTTAATATCCCATCATTTCTGGCACAGCTAAAATGACAAATCAGAACTTGTTCAAACTCCAGTGAAAGGATCAGATCCTGTCAGGGATACATTGGGCCCTTTCTCATCAAGGCTGACATCAAGTACACATGCCTTTGATTGGACATTCTCTTTACCAAAGCTGTTGTTCACCTGCCTCCTCCTGTACCCCACGGCAAACCCAAAACAACTGCAGGTGCTGGCCCTGCTGCAAAGGCAATTGTGTGGCTGGGCTCTGGGCTGCTCTCCCCATGGCCACCTCCCATCCCTTCCCTCTGGATAAAGCCATGCCAGAGCACACAGCTGCCCAGAAGCTGATGAAGTCTAGAAACAGCATCAGAGACAACTGTGCAGAAGGTCATGGCTGTACAACTCAGAAGCTGAGACAATCTGGAACTGACTTTGCAGGACTGCCTGTTCCAGGAAACACCTTTTTCCTTCCCAAGCAGACAGAGTCAATGGAACACACCACCAAGACATAGACATGGTTCACAGATACCCATAGGTTACTAAATGTAGGAGGATTGTTTAGTCAGATGGGACAACTTGAGCTGCTCTGACTGCTTGTAGGGGCGTTCTCATGTCAGAGCCCAGAAACCATTCAAAGACCCCTCCTGCTCTTCATACACAATGAGGATGTGAAATCTGCACTACAGCCCCATTGCAAAGACAGCCTGAAGTGCAGTGTCCATCTAAGCTCTTCCTTGGCTCAGTTACTTCCATGAGCTCACACCAAAGAAAAAGATCTCTGAGCTCTGCCTGCTGGGCATAAACTGAAAATCTACTGCACAGGACTTAGCTTGCTCTCCTTACCTTATGTCCTTTTCCCTCAGAATTGAGCTCCCTGTTATTTCTTACGTCATCATCACAGCCGTTGCCCTTTTCCCCATTCTCCTGCTCTCTGCTGCACATCTTGTTTGGCTTGGTAGGAGCAGAGCTCTTCTGGATGGGAGGCAAGGGCTTGGAGGGAAGGAGCATAGAGGGATTTGCCAGGGAAAACCTCTTGGCAAGAGGGTAGCCAGTCAGGCCTGCAAAGTGAAGACACAAAATGTAACATAAAATAATGCAAACCAAAAGCATCTGAAGCTCCACGTTGCATGGGACACATTTCCTGGAAACCTCTAAATAACTGCCCAGGGAAACATGTTCCTGCCAACAGTCCCTTGGGGCAGGCCAGGGCCACACCCTGACCCACTTGCACAGAGCTCCCAGGACAACAGCCTGGCCTCTGGACTGCCCTGGGACAGCAGGGAGCCAAGAGCCCTGTGCTTTCCAGCAATGGCTCAGCTGCACATGCAGCCCCCTGCTCCTCTCCCTGCCCCACAGCTGAGCAGCCCTACAGCTCCACAGGGCCCTGGGAGCAGCACAGCCCATGGCAGGGGGCACCTGCAGGGCAGAACTGTTCCCTGGCAATGGACACAGGCTCTCCAGGCTGGCACAAACCCCTTCCTCCTGTCAGAGAGTGACCCAGCTCCCACCTTACCTCTCTGTGGGGGTGAGCCATGTTCACAAGGGAACAGGTGAGTAAGATGACCTTCCTCCTTTATCATACCATATGCATGTCCAATGGTTGAAGCTCTAGAGAGACGTTTGAATTCTTGAGAAGATTTCTTTGTTTTTATTTTTCATGGATCTAGCCTGTGTTTAATTCCTCTGAACACTACTGAGTCATCATATCTGAAGGGAAAGGTGGAAAGCTCCAATGATAAGAGGGGAGGAAAGATTTCTTCTTGATGTTGGCCTTTTGTGAATACCCAGTAAAGACCCACACAGCTGTGAGTGCTATTTCTGCAAACCTCAAAGAGCTCTCAGCAAGCAGGCAGGCCTTGCTGGTGGTTTTATAGCACCGTAATATCATCCTCAGTGTTGGACCCAATCACCAAGCAGAGGAACAACAGGAAATTTATATGTAGTGAAACCCAGCATTGATGGCTAAGAAAGAAACAGGACTTGCATCTCCTGACCATGTTCAATTTGTGGTCAACTATGGCCACAGTCCCTGACCCCACTGACAGTATGAATGATTTGGCTGCTGTCAAAAAGAAGAAAGCAGAGCATAATGACAGAATGTTGTGATGCCATGGGCATCCTTGCAAGATCACCTGTAGCTGTCAGCCACCAACTCTGACACAGGGCCAGCATTGACCACCATGGACCAATTTTCCCTGAACACTGGTGGGATTTTGCTCCATTTTGTTCAGGCCTTCAACTCCTTTCTATCCTCACCTTTTCCTTCTGTAGCCTTTCCTTTTCCAGTAGAATCCATGTTTGAACCCGTGCTTGTGTCTCACAGAAGTACTTGGTTGAATTTGGGAACTGTCTGGGATAGACAGCGACAGGAGCTGGTCCCCAGACCTAGAACAAGGTGGGGTGACTCCAATCACCAGCAGTGGGCACAGACAGCAGAGCCAGACGTGTCTCCTGCTGTGTCTCCAGCTGCTGTGTCCATGTCACCCACAACCTTCCCAGCCCCAGCGCGGGGCTGCCCCTTTGTGACGCACTCGCCCCTGGTTCTCTCGTTTCCATGGCCACAGAACCCCCACCCCAGCTCCATCCCTTTCCCTTTCCCTTCCAAGGGCAGCCAGCCCTGGGCCCGGCCAGTCCTGAATGTTTGACACTGTCTAGGAAGCTGATGCTTTCCAAAGTTTCTTTTCAAGGCCTTCATTTCTGTCATTTCCACTCAGTTCTGGGCTGCAGCTTGTTGGCTGAGGATTTTGTTTATTTCTCTTCACAACAAATAAATTGCTGGGACACAACCAGTTATTGGCACTAAAAGAAGCTTTGCACTCCCCAGTAGATGACCCCTGTATTCAGTTGGCTGATATCATTCGGGAACAAACTGACCATCCAAACATTCCACCTTTGCTCCTCTTCATTGCTTCAGGGGTTTATTCCCTGATCTTTGTTGCAGAGACACTGAAACACAACATAAACAGGATTTGCCTGAAAATATTTCTGATCTTGGTGCTTCCTGACAATTCCAAATTTTCTTAATGGAAATAGTATGGGGCACGTTCTTCTGAAATACTCTCCAACAGAGTGGTTAAAACTGATCATGCTTGATTTGGCAAAAGTGAGCATGAGCCAAGGGACCAGTGGGTCTGATCCCTTTTCCTGAATCAGCAAAACTATTTCTTCATGTCTCATCTCTCCTACCTCCTCAAAGAAGCTTATCACTCTTCATTCACTGCCCCCAGTATTTAGTGGGCCAATATGATCAGTGTGTCTGCCAGGTGGAAATTGGCCATGCAAAGGTTCTCCTTCATTGTGCCAGTGGTTTGTTCTGGCTTTCTTTCCTGCAGACACACCCAAACCCAACACTGCAACACCAGACTGAAAACGATTCTCATTTTGACTGTCCCTGAAAATTCAGAACCATCCTCAGAGTGTTATCTGTGGGGGTTAAAGTCAGGTGGACTATCATCAGGACAGACTCAGGAGCTCGCTATATTCTGGTCATGAAGTTTGTAGTTTATTGTAAGGGCATGGGTATATGAGGGAGTGAGTGTAAGAGAGAATAAGAGAGTAGAGAGAATAGAGCATAGAGAGAATAAGAGATAGCATAAGAGAGCCATTTCCAATTTACAATACAATAAGTATTCTTCTATGTTGAATATTCTAATTTCCATTAACCAATCTACTACAAAATACTAATTTCCTAATATTTGCATGCAACCTATAGGAATCTCTCTATTACCATGTTTTATGGCTTTCTTATTTATAAACCTTATCTCTAAATCTTTCCTGACATACTTGGAACAGGATGTCTGTTAGCTGCTTGGTATTTGTGGCATTTGACATTATCTAAACAAAGGAAGAGGCCTTAAACCTTCACATCTATTTCCTCGTCCCCAACAGTTTCCCTGTTCTCAGGGACAGGCTCCAGGGCTGGGCTCTCACTTGCACGGAATGAAGAAGAGCTGCTGCACTTGCCAGTGGCTCAGGGAGCTCATGATCAGTGCTTTGAATGCAGCTTTTGTGCACACTCTGCCTCCCTGAGCCGAGCAGCATTCCTGGGCATGGACACCCCTGCTGCAGCCAACATCCTCCCAGCACAGCTGCAGGAACAAGATTGCAGCAAGCCCTGCCTGAAGGAGTCTCCAGTCTGCTGCAGCCCTGCACCTGCAGTGGAATCATCTTGTGCTGCCATGGGGGAGCAAAGTGGGTGAGGGGCTCTTTGCAGATGAGCGGCTCCTCAATGTGCTGCTGCTGCTGCTCCCTGGGCCTGATTCAGCAGCTGGTGCCTTCTCCTGCAGCTATATGAGGAGCCTGCCTGGAAAAATGACACTGCCAGTGCAAGTGACAGCCACCCATCCCTGCCATGGCCCTGCCCACAGGGTGTCCTGCCTACCAAACTGCTCCAGTCAGGTGATGTTAGACAACATGAAAATGCCTTCAAACAATGCATTTTCCACATTCTGCCAAAATCATGGCCACACAGTCCACATGTTGGGGGCAGACTGTTGTCAGCAGAATGGTGGCAGCCCCATCAGCTGCTCTCCCCATGGCTGGATGGTCATGGCAGTGGAGGCGAGTCTCTCACTGTGCCCATTTCTGTGGCACCCAGTGTTCTGCAGTTGTTCCCACTGAACTCGGGGTGCTGCTACTGCAGCAACATCACTCCACTGATTTGATAACAAAGATTTGGAATGGCATGCAGGACTTGCCCAAAGAGGTACTAAAAAAAAAAAAGAGGAGTGGGCAGGGAGTTAGAATAGTTCACTCCTTCTAATACAAGCATACATTGATTTAAGCAGGGACACTGGGCTAATCACACTGGGGACTGGTTTGAAAGCCTTGTCTCTAGCCAGATTTTTTCAGGAGAAAGGAGTAGATAAGATTTTGCAGCACCTCTGTGAGCAAGTCTGAGCCAGAACTCAAAGCACAAGACAAATGCTCCCAAATTTGCTACCCATAGGGAAAGGAAACAGAAAAGCAAATAAAACAAGTGCAATTGCAGCTAAATCGCCTGCATTTATCTCATGGTCCAACCTTTCTGTACAAAAGCACCTCAATTCAAATGCACAGCTGAAGATTAAGGAATGAAAGTGTTTCAAGAGCATTTAAAGCCTGGTTCCCTTTACTTTCAAGGAAAGGGAGATGCTAAATTCCTTAAAAACACCAGTGTGGGTCTATTTGGGACTGCATCCTTCAAAACAAGGAATGGAGGTTTAGAGCTGCAGACCTGTTTCATTGGAAAACCATTTCAAGACCAGAGAATCCCCCTAATAACCTGAGTCTGTTAACACTGCCAAGGCCACCAGTAAAGCATATCCCAGGACAGGATGCTCTTGGCCTTCTTGGCCACCTGGGCACTCGCTGGCTCATGTTCAGCCACTGCTAACCAGCACCTCAGGACCTTTTCAGCTGGGTGGCTTTCCAGCCACTCTGCCCCCAGCCTGGAGCCTCCCATGGCTGTTGTGGCTGACATGCAGCATCGGGCACTTCACCTTGTTGAACCTCATACAGGTGGCCTCAACCCATGATCCAGCCTGTCCAGGTGTCTTTGCAGACACTTTCTACCCCCCAGCAGATCAACAGTCCCACCCAGCCTGGGTGCCTCTGTTCCCAGGGGAACTCGCTGACCTGTTTGGCATGGACACTTGTGCAGAGCCCCGTCATTGGGAGTGGAGGTCTGGGCTCCTGGTCAGCTCAAGGGGCCTTGGCCTAGGACCCCTGGCAGGGGCAGCTGAGCAGCGCTGCCCTCAAGGTCACTGCCAGGGAGGAGGAAAAGGGGAAGGGCCAGCAGGGCTCAGCCTCACACAGAGGTAAGGTGGGAGGTGGGCTGCTGTCTAGTGTCCACCCTTTAGATGGGTTGATTGTAAAGTAGTTGTGTATTCACCTCACTCACTTTGTCCCTTTTACCTGATCTATAACTTCTCATTTCCTATCAACAACTCAGATGAAGGCAAGTAGTTCATGGAGTGTGGCATGCTCTGTGCACACTCTGAAGCTTCATCTGACTCTTCATCAACAACCCTGCACGGCCGGGAAGGACAGGGATGTGCTGGAGCAGGAGCCCAGCAGGGACACCTAGGGGCTGCGAGGTCTGGAGCAGCTCTCCTGCAAGGAAAGCCTGGCATAGCTGGGCTTCTTCAGCCTGCAAAAGAGACTAAGGCTTAGGCTTGGCCCAGCTGTGGCCTTCCAGTACAAGAAAGCTGGACAGGGACTTTGTAAAAGGGCAGGCAGAGAGAGCAAAAGGGAGAATGGATCCAAAGTGAAAGAGAGTAGATTTAGATGAGAGATGCAGAAAAAAAGACTTTCCTGGAACAGGTTGCCTAGAGAAGCTGTGCATGCCCCACCCATGACAGTGTATGAGGCCAGGCTGGATGGACCTCAGGACAAGTTGGTCTGGTACAAGGGGTCCCCAGGCACAGCACGGGGGTTGCAGTGATGTGATCTTCCAGGTCCCTTCCAAGCCAAAGCATGCCATGACTCCGTGATTCTGGGATACCTCCCCTCCTCATCCTCTGGCAGAAAAAGAAACTTGGCACCAAGTTCCATGTTGCAGACCATGTCTTTTGACAACCTGCTACTGTTTCAACAGAGAATGAAAAGAGATGACAATAGTGACACGATTTCTCTTTTCTACTTGACATTTCAATGCTCTGCTCCTGTCCACACTGGCAAAACTCAGAAGAGGCGATTCTTCCCTACGAAATGCTTTGTCACACCCAAAGAAGAAAGCCACAAGAATGGCAGAATGGCGAGAGCTCCGTGCAGTCCGCACGGGCGGAGAAGCCTCCCCTGGAGCAGCTGTACAGGGAGGGCCCGTTCCTGGGGAGCAGCGGCTGCGGCAGCATTTACGCCGGGACCAAGCTCGCCGACGGCGCCCCAGTAAGAGACGGGGCTGGCTCAGAGTGGGGAGTGGGACGGTGGGCAGTGAGGTGAGCCCACCGCTCGCCTTGGCTTGCAGGTGGCCATTAAGCAAGTGGACTGGGATCGTATCTGGGAGTGGGCACAGCTGGTGAGGGAGCGGGACCAGCGGGAGCAACCAGTGGGGTGTGCTAGGCGGGGCGAAGGCCAGGCCCGGCAAGAGGGGTGGCAGCTGGGATGCTGTGAGGGGAGTGAGCGTGGAGGGAGCAGGGAGGGAGTGGGAAGGGAGCGAGGGCCGCGCAGCGTCCCAGGCAGTGGCGAGCTTTGGTGGGGCCAGGCAGGGGGTGCTGAAGGCGCAGTGCAGCATCAGCCCGGCTAACAGCATCGCGGTCTCCCTGCAGCACGACAGTGCCCTTGTGCCCCTGGAGCTGGTGCTCAACTGGATGGTGTCGTACCCTGGCTTCTGCAGCCTCCTGTGTCTCCTGGAGTGGTTCAAGCTGCCCAACGGCTTCGCGCTGGTCATGGAGCGTCCGGGGTGCTGCCAGGACCTGTGGCACTTGCTGGAGGTGGACGGGTCCCTGCCAGAGCCCGTGGCGTGGGGGCTGTTCCACCAGGTGCTGCAGGCCGTGCTGCACCGCACCAGCTGTGGCGTCCTGCACTGTGGCATCAAGGCCGTCGATCTGGACACTGGCGAGGTGAAGCTCATCGACTTCGGCTGTGACACCATCCTCCAGGACACCTTCTATACCTGGATGGCAGGTGAGCCCAAAGCCAGGGTCCCTTGGGCAGCAGAGGTTCTCCCCTTTCCTGGCACAGGGGGAAAACAGAGGGAGGGAGGGAGGGAGGGAGGGGGAATTCTTCTTCAGCCAGCTGCAGGACCAGCATGGTATTCCAACCTCCCCCTTCCCCGAGCAGTGCTGCACCCTTGCATAGCTCAGTACTGAAACCCCCACCTGATCAGTGCTGCCACCTTGTAGAGAAAGACTGGTACAGCATGCCCTCCCCACAGTGCTTCCCCCGTGTGGACACAGCATGGTACTGCAGCCACCCCCTCCTCAGGAGTGATGCCCTCTTATGGACACAGTTGGGTACTGCAGCTCTCCCTCCTCTGAGCAGTGCTGCCCCATTGTGGACATAGCCTAGTACTGTACCCTGCCCCCTGTTCAGTGCTGTCCCCTTGTGGACAAAACCCGGCAATGCAGGACCCTCCTTCCGAAGCAGTGGTTCCCAATTTTGGACACAGACTGTAACTGCAGCCTTCCCCCTTGTGGACACTGCATGGTACTGCAGTCCCCACCTTCTGAGCAGTGATGCCCTCATGTGGACATGTACTGGTACTGCAGCCTCCCCCTACTCTGAGCAGTGCTACCCACTTGTAAAACAAAGCCTATTACTGCAGTCTCCCCCCAGTTCAGTGCTGCCCCTGTGTGGACAAAACCCGGTACTTCAGCACCCCCCTCCTCCAAGAAGTGGTGCCCAAATTTGGACACAGACTGGTACTGCAGCTTTCCCCCAAGCAGCGCTGCCACTCTGTGGACATATCGTGGTACTGTAGCCCTCTTCCTTGAGCACTGCTGTGCTCTTGTGCAAGCAGCATGGTATTGCAGCCCTGCCACCCAAACACTGCTGCCCCCTTCTGGACAAAACTCTATACTGCAGGCTTCCCCTTGAGCAGTGCCGCACCTTTTGTGGACAAAGCATGGTACTGCAGTCCCCCTCCCAAGTGGTTCTGATGCTTTGTAGACACAGCATGATACTCCAGCACCCCCCCTCCCACCCCTCCTTGAGGAGTGCTACCCCCTAGTGGACACACTCACTGGGTTTTCTCTCTCGAGGTTTCAGAGGGTGCAGACTCCTTTTATCCTAAACTCCTGGCTGCACGTTCCTCTCTTCCTTTCCCCATTGCCCAAGGTACTAGGAAGGTACATCCTTCCTGACCCGCCTGCCCCACATTCCATCTTGAACCTGGCATCTCCCCCACAGTTCAGATTTTCACACTTATGCAGACCCTTGTCTGTTTCAGGAGCCAAGCTGTCTGGGCCCGGTAACAAACCTGCTGCCCAAAGTCAGTAGAAACATTGCTACCCATTTCACAGATCTAAACACTCATCCCTTCACCCATCAAATGATTTGTAAAGACATTAGCACACATCTTTCCTCTCACATTGATGTTTCCTGTGCTGTTAACAATCTTTGAAGCCCAGCCTTCACCCTGACCTCTCTGCTGTTGTAGTTTCCTGGGCAGAGGTTGTTGTCTCTTCCCCCTTCCATGGGCAGGCCGGTGTTCAGCCATGTCCAGGACAGCAGGGCCCCACCCCACAGCACTGTGCCCTGGGAAGACAAAAAACATCATTCCATATGTCCCCATTCTTCATTCTTCCCAGGAATTTGGCTCTGCCAGTGAGCTTTGTAGCTCATTGCCACAGGAAAAAGGAAACCCCTGTGACACTGTGGGGCCCCATGGAACCAAACATCCATTGTGACACCACAGAACATCACTGAACCAAGAGTCCATGGTGACACAACAAGGCTTTGTGGAACCAAAGAGTCCAAAGGACTAAAACAGATCTTGCATGGCTCTGCCTTGGGAATATAAATCTCCATGATGGCATCTTGACACACACTTGAGAAGGGTGTCTGTTTGTAGTGGGGAAACTCAGGAGTTTTAGATTGCTTCAAAAAGAGTAAAGGAAGTAAACCCCTGTTTGCTTGAGTGCAGCCAATTCTACAACCAAAGCAGGTCCCAGGTGAGTGAGGACAAACAGGATGGGAGTGGGGAATGTGGAGAAATATTGTCAACACTGGGTCAGGCCTCAAGGAACAGTTTGTCTGAGCAGGCCAGATTTTCTGAGAAGAGACCCTGCATCAGTATCATTCACAGAACTCTGCAATCAACCCTGCTCTAAAGAGAAACAGTTATAAAAGACATGCTTTAAAATAGGACCACTTATTTCTGAGAAACTCTTTGAAATATTTCTCCATAACTGTAGAAAAAACTTCCTAATGAACTTCACCAGAGCAGAGGGAAATCAAGGCAGAGCCATGGTTTTGTCAGGACTTGCTTTATCCCAATGAGTGTGGTGGTGCATTTGGTGTTGAGCACTTGAACCTCAGGGCCTGAGAGGAGTCCAAGTCAGAAGAAAAACCCAAATGCCTCAAAGCATTAATGGGGCCCACTGAGGTCTGTCCCCACCACAGGTTCCTCACGGACTCCTTGGGAGAGAGAATTGGAGGCCATGATTGCCCAAAAACCTCTCAGAGAGCCAGAGAGGAAAGAAAAAAGGAAAGTACCTTAAAAAAGCTGAAGTACCTTGAAGCATTAATGAGCCCACTGAGTATTATTACTGACAAAGGATCTCAAGGGACTAATTAAAGCAGATAATTGGTGGCCATGATTGCACAAAGCTCTCAGAGACTGCAAGGCAAAAGCAAAACCCAAAGTCCTTTGAAAAACCTGCAGTCCCTGGGAGCATGAAGGAGCCCCCAGGGCCATTCTTGGCCAAGGCTCCCCAGGGACTGGTCCCAGCAGATCCCTGAGGCCACTGGGATGTGGGGGGATTCTGAGGGCAGCACAAGGGGTGACAGTGCCCAGCTTTGCTGGTGCTGTGCCAGGAGGCCCCAGTGCCTCAGGACAAGGTGTCTCCTCAGAGCCCTTAGTGGCACAGACCCTGCTGTGCTCCAGGGCACCAAGACTTGGCTTCTCTTTGTCCCCACCTGTCATCTCTGCCTCCAGTTCTCTGCTCTGGGGGCTTGGGGACACTTTCTCAGTCGTGTTCCTCAGTGGGACCCATTAAAACTTAAAGAAGCTTTGGAGTTTGATTCTCACTTGGAGCTCTTGAGAAGTTTCTTCATCTCCGTCTCAGGGACTGATGTTCAGGGCTTCAGCACAAAGCCCAAGAGGGTCATTAAAGTCCTTGTGCTGTGTCATTGCTGCTGAGCTGGGCCGAGCTCCTGGCACAGAGGCTGCTCCTGGGAAGGGCAGCATTGCAGAGAGACAGCTCTGCCCAGAAGCAGCTCCTGTGCACAGCCCAGCTGGGGCTCTGCCTGCAGCTATCCCATGCACAGCCCAGAGGGGTTAAACTCAGCCTGGGCTGGGGGCACAGAGCAGAGCTCAGTGAGGGCTCACTAGAGCAGAAATCCTCACAGTGTTTGAAACAGTCACTCTCTGGCTGTGGGAAGGTAAGCTGCAGTTCCTGCAGGGATCT
The DNA here is from genome assembly GCF_903797595.1 of Erithacus rubecula. Lineage (NCBI taxonomy): Eukaryota > Metazoa > Chordata > Aves > Passeriformes > Muscicapidae > Erithacus > Erithacus rubecula. The sequence continues at coordinate 61,562 of NW_027635950.1, read as the reverse complement.
CCTGAAGCTGGCACATGCCACAGCTTTCAGGACCTTCCAGGAGGACTCTCAGACCTGCTGCAGTGCAGGGGATGTGGCCCTGGGCAGGGCTGGGTTTCCCTGCTGCAGCACTCGAGGCACAGCCCCAGTCAGCTTCCATTTGTTCAGGCTCTGCTGCAGGGCTGAGCAGCTGGGGCTGAAGCCAGGGGTGCCCAGGGCTGTCCTGCAGAGCAGGGTTCTGCAGCCCAGGGCTCTGTGCTGGGGCAGGGACTCTGCTGCCTGCCAGGGGCAGCTCTCAGCCAGCCTGGGGAGCTGCTCCCGGCGCTGGGGGAGAAGCTGTGGGGGCAAGGAGTGACCCTGAGCAGGGCAGGTTCTGCTGAGAGGTGCTGGATGGGGCAGGGCTGCTCCCAGCTCCAGACCAGCCTGGACACAGCTCTGGAGAGCACTTCCCAAAAGAAGGTGAGCCTGAGATTGCTGTAAAGATCAGGAGATTTCTTGAGAGTGTTTTAAATTTCCTCCTTGGAGAAGAATGGAAAGGCTGGGGTGATGACAAAATGATTTTTGCTTTTTATACATTTTTTCCTAGTCTTGTAACTCTGTAAACTATTATTATATACTTATATAACCAAAATCTTTTAATAGCTCTAGTACACCTCCTAACCTTTCTTTTAGATTTTTTTGAACAGTAAGCTGACCTTCTAAATATATTCCTGAAATAATGTATAGGCTTATTATCAGGAAAAGGACCTACAAGAAGAACTTTTTTTTTTTTTTTTTTTTTTTTTGACCAGAATGTGAGCAGTCATTGAAAAAATAGGAGCAAAGAAGCCCTTGGAACTACCCCAATGAGTTGACCCAGGGGTGTGTAACAGGCGAAACTGAATCTCCTATTGGATGTCCTGTTAAATATCCTAGTTAATCAACCTCAATAAATTGTTGGAATTGGGGGCTAGGTGTGCCACATTTCCACTGGGACTCCTGGAAGCTTCCAATAATGATCTGTTTTGTACTTTACCATTCTAACACTCTTGCAAGGGTTTTTTTCTCTTTTGATTATAGACAATCAAATAGACAACAGGGGGATGAGAGAAGCAGAACAGGAATTGTACTCAGAGAATCACAGAACATTCAGAGTTGAAAGAGACACACAGGATCACTAAAGTAACATTTGAACATTTACAGAGACTCCAGATCTGTAATTTTGTGTGGTCAGTCTCTCTGCTGGGAGCCTCCCAAAGGGCCTTCAGCCACTCCTCAGCCCTGGGCAGCACCAGCATCCCCTTTGCAGGGCCCAGCAGGGCTCTCCTGAGCTGCCCTTGCACACCTGCAGGCAGACCCTGTCCCAGGCAGGGCCCTGCAGACAGGCAGGTTTCTGTAGGGCAGGCAAGGGCGTAGAGGATGGGATGGGCTCTGTGAGCCTGGCAGGGACAGGGCAGCTCTCAGGAGGGAAATGTCCAGGTCCAGGGAGATGCTCAGGGAAGAGAAGGGGGCTGAAGAGAGCAATGCTGGGGGCAGGAGGGCACTGTTATTGTGTGGGAGGTGCCGTGCAGAGCTGGGTACAGGAACACTGCCCTGAGTGCCCGGCAGTCTCTGCCCTGCCGTCCAGGCACAGCACCACAACATCTTCTCTTGTTCCTGCACTCCTCTGATATTGTCATTGTAATCTGCTGCTCTCAGGGAGGCTCTGGGATTGCAGCACTGAGTCAGGCACTGCCCTTGGGATTCCTGCCAGGCAGGAGTGTCCATGGCAATGGGGTGTCCAAGCTTCCATGGGACCTGTGGGGCTGCAGGCAAAGCAGTCCATGGTAAAAGGGGGATGAGCTGAGCCCCCTCCCTGAGATCCCATTTTGGGCACACCTGGGGGTCTCCTTGCTGTGTCCTTCCAAGCTCTGAGCTGCCCTCCTGGGTGCAAATCTGTGCCAGAGCCTCTTGGAGTTCCCTGAGTGCCCCATGGGGAAGTGCAGAGGTGTCACAGCTGAGGAAATACTGTTTTATTTGCCAAGGGAGCCGTGAGTGTCCTTGGCAGAAGGGGGTGCTGAGACCTTGCTCAGAGAGTTTTAGAGAAGGTGAGACATTCAGGGATCCTCTGCTGTCAGCAGGGTTTGGTTTATCCCAGGGTGACACAGGAGTGTGATTGTGCTCTGATTCCAGCCAGAAGTGCAAACCCTGGGCAATTGGGAACAAGCCACTCCACCTTGCCCTGAACCACAGGGAATCTCCTGCCTCTTGCGTCTCTCACTGGCAAACTGTGAGTGAAGCAGAAATGCTGGGATTTCTGTCCTCAGAGAAACAGGAATGATATGTGGGTAGGAAAACAAATCCTAAATCCAACTCCTCCCATCCTTTGGATTTGGGAATGCGGAAGCTACCAAGCCCTTCTGCATTAGGAGTGATTCCACTGGCAAATCCTAAATATCCAGACTTGTCCCTCAGCCACAGTCACAAACCCAAGGCTGCAGGGCAAGGATGGCTCCTTGAGAGCGCCCATGCACAGGACATGCTGCTCCTGTCACACTCAGCACAACTGGAGCTCAGTCAGACTCTTGGGTGAAGGATTTCCCAGAGCAGGAACAAGAGTGAGTAAGTCACTGGGGGTCAGTCTACAGAGAATGGCCCAGGTTTGTGTTCAAGCAGCCTCTGCTTACTTGTCACTGTCCTTTATCCATGAATAGGTCCCCATATCCAGCCACAGCAAATGTCCAACAGCAGCTCCATCAGCCACTTCCTCCTGCTGCCATTGGCAGACACACGGCAGCTGCAGCTCCTGCACTTCTGCCTCTTCCTGGGCATCTCCCTGGCTGCCCTCCTGGCCAACGGCCTCATCATCAGCGCCGTAGCCTGCGACCACCACCTGCACACCCCCATGTTCTTCTTCCTGCTCAACCTGGCCCTCAGCGACCTTGGCTGCATCTGCACCACTGTCCCCAAAGCCATGCACAATTCCCTCTGGGACACCAGGAACATCTCCTACTCAGGATGTGCTGCTCAGCTCTTTTTCTTTGTGTTTTTCCTTTCAGCAGAGTTTTTTCTCCTGACCGTCATGTGCTACGACCGCTACGTGTCCATCTGCAAACCCCTGCACTACGGGACCCTTCTGGGCAGCAGAGCTTGTGCTCACATGGCAGCAGCTGCGTGGGCCAGTGGCTTTCTCTATTCACTGCTGCACACAGCCAATACATTTTCCCTGCCTCTGTGCCATGGCAATGCCCTGGGCCAGTTCTTCTGTGAAATCCCACACATCCTCAAGCTCTCCTCCTCCAAATCCTACCTCAGGAAACTTGGGCCTCTTGCTGTTAGTGTTTGTTTAGCCTTTGGCTGTTTTGTGTTCATGGTTTTCTCCTATGTGCAGATCTTCAGGGCTGTGCTGAAGATCCCCTCTGAGCAGGGACGGCACAAAGCCTTTTCCACCTGCCTCCCTCACCTGGCTGTGGTCTCACTGTTTATCAGCACTGGCACATTTGCCAACATGAAGCCCCCTTCTGTCTCCTCTCCATCCCTGGATCTGGCAATGTCATTTCTGTACTCGGTGGTGCCTCCAGCCCTGAACCCCCTCATCTACAGCATGAGGAACCAGGAGCTAAAGGCTGCAATGTCGACACTGATGACTGGTTGCTTTCAGGAACATTAAAGTGCTGGCAAATTTCTGAATACCATTTGTAATATAAGTCATCTTGGATACTTCTTCTTGATTTGATTGTGGGGTTATTTTTCCTTTGCTTTAGTTTTGTCATATTGTCCATTAAAACAGCCACTGTGTGTTCTATTCCTCATTTTATTTCTGTCCATCTTCCCTGTGGCCACAAAGTATGTCAATGAAGGGCTGCACTCTTCATGGCTTTAAATAAACTGTAGGATTTCTCTCCCAGCAAAGATTTCACTAGAGATACCCCATGTGTTCCCTTCTCTGCAACTGCAGCAGCAATGTCTGTGTGCAGAGCTGGGGCAGAGCTTAGGGGCTCCAGGCTCCTTGGCCAGGCTCTCTCCACAACACTTAGCCAGGCCAATGCTGAGCAGAGAAAACCCCCATGAGCAGCCCCAGGCTGGCCGTGGGCAGGCTGGGGGCAAACAGCATGGCTGGTGCTCTGCAAGGTCCCTGCAAGGGGGAGAGCCTGGTAAGGAGCAGCAGATCAGGGGCTGATCCATCCCCACTGCGCTGGACAGCCCAGGGCAGCGTCCCAGAGCATCCTCATGCACCTGCCAACAGCATCCCCCCTCTGCAGCCCTGGCCTCTCCCCCAGCTCACACAGGTGAGCTGCATCCTTGCAGGCACAGACATGGCAGCACTGGCTCAGGAGCCCCTGTTTGCACTGCACAGAGCAGGCGTCAGCACCCCCATGGTGCTGCTGTGGGGAGATGGAGCTGAGTGAGCACAAATGCCATCAGTCCCTAGGGCCAGCAAGGGCTGGGGGACGGGAGGGAAACCACTCAGGATTGTCGTGGCCCCTGCAGTCAAGCAGAGAGTTTGTTCCCATGAGCTGTGCATTTCCTGTCTCACTGCCAATGTTGTTGCTCAGAGCCAGGGCTGCCTGACCACTACCCCCAAACTGCACTGAGCATTTCCTTTGATTCACCTTTGCTTTCTTTTCTCTTTCGTGATCCGGATTTTCTCCTATTGCCCACCTCTCTTCCCTGTCATGCAAACAGCCCATTGTTCTTTGCTCTTTCTTCTCTGGCCCCACTCCCCATTTCAGTTCCTCAGTTGTCACCATGGAACGTCCCTTGGCGTGCAGGATCATCCTACAAGTGCTTCAGGAATCATCTGCAGGCTCCTGCAGTGCCTCTTGTTGCTCCCTTGCCAGAGGCACCAGAGGCCAGGGGGTCACATATGGGCTGGTGTGTCTGGGTATGGGGCTCCCTGTTCTGGGCAGTGAGGAGGGGCTGGAGAGGCTCTGCAGGACTGACAGGATGGCCTTTGGGGCTGTGTGGAGAAGCTGAGGGACCTGGGCTGCTGGACATTGTGAAGAGGAGGGCCAGAGCTCATCATGCAACTGTTCCAAGGATGGTTTCAGAGAATTAGAATCAGCCAAGTTTGAAAAGTCCTTGGGGATCATCAAGTTCAACCTGTGCCCTGACACTACCTTTTCTTCCTGAGCCTCCTCCTCTCCAAAATCAACAGTTCCCTCAGCCACTCCCCACAGGACTTGTATTCCTGACCCCTCACCAGCCTTGTTGCCCTTCTCTGGACATGCTCCAGTCCCTCCAAGTCCTTCCTAAATTGGGGTCCAAAAGCTGCACACAGCACTCGAGGTGCTGCCCAACCTGTGCCAAGTAAAGGGGAAGAATCACTGCCATGGTCCTGCTGGCCATACCATTCCTGATCCAGGCCAGGAGCCTTTGGCCTTCTTGGCTACCTGGGCACACTGCTGGCTCATGTCCAGTCTGCTGTCCATCAATACCCCCAGGAACCTTTCTGCCTGGTTCTGTCCAGCCACTCTGTCCCCAGCCTGAAGTCTTGCAGGGGTTGTTGTGGCCAAAGTGCAGGACCTGGCATTTGGTCTTGTTAAACTTCATCTTGTTGGATTGGGCCCTGGATCCAGTCTGTCCAGGTCCCTCTGCAGAGCCCTCCTACCCTGCAGCAGATGAAATCTCCCAGCCAACCTGGTGTCTCCACAGTTCCATGAGGCCCTGCAACATCACAATTGTCTCTATGATTTCATGAGGCTTCCCAGTGTCGCAATGTCCCTTTGGTTCCCTGGGACTCCTTTGTGTCACAAAGTTCCTTGGATCCTTGGGCCCCACTGTGTCACAATGGCACTTTGATCTGCCAAGGCCCTGCAGTGTCACAATGGATCCTAGGTTCCACGAGGTCTCACAGTGCAGCAATGCTCTCCTTGCTCCCTCAGTGTCACAATGGCCTCTTGGTCCCAAGGGGCACCACCTTGTCAAACATGTTTCCTTTATTCCATGAGTCCCTGAGGAGCAGCACTGGTCCCTTGGTTCCATGGGGCCCTGCAGTGTCGCAATGGCCCCATCATTAAACGACATCTTGCTCTGTCACAATGCTCTGCATGATCCCACAAGGCCCTGCAGTGTCACAGTGGCCCCTTGGCTCTGTGGTGCCATGTCGTACACAGTGTCACTCTGGTCCTCTCAGTTCCACGAGGCCCTGCAGTGTCACAATGGCCCCTTGCTTCCCCAGGGCCCTGAAGAGTCACAATCATCACAGAATCACCCAGGCTGGAAAAGACCTTTGAGAGCATCAAGTCCAACCTGTGACCCAACACCACCTTGCCACCCAGACCGTGGCACTCAGTGCCACATCCGGTCTATCCTGAAACATCTCCAGGTACAGTGACTCACCCACCTCTCTGGGCAGCCCATTCCAATGCCCAATCACCCCCATCACTGACCACACCCACTGCCCAAACACCGAGGCCCACATCCCACTGAATACACCATTGACCTCAACCGACCAAACCTCACTGACCACACCTACTAATCATACCCCACTGACCTCCACAAGGACTACTGCCCACTAGCCCCAACCACTGATCACACCCACTCACCACCCCACTGACCACACCCAATGATCACCCCAGGGACTACAATGCAATGACCACTTTAGTGACCACACCCCCACTACCTCACTCACTGACCACACCCCCACTGATCACCCCCACTGCCCACAAAGACCACACCAAGTGACCATCCCTACTGACCAAACCCACCACCACACCCACTGCTCACACCCACTGACCACACCAATGACCACATCCCCAATCACCCAACTGACAATCCTCACCCATTATTCAATTGACCACATTCACTGACCACACCCACTGACCACAGCTAGTGACCACACCGACTGACCGCACAAACCATCTCCGCTAACCACACTCCAATAACTGCAGCCCACTGAGCACACCCACTGCCTACACACCACTGTCCACACTCTTTCCCCAAAACCAGTGACCACACCCCACTGACCACACCCACTGATTACATCCACCCTTCACCCTAACTAACCACAACCAGTGACCACACCCCTCTGACTACACCCACTATGAAGACACCAATGCCTACACCCCACTGACCACATGTAAGAGTTGGTCCGAAGATGCTCTGATCTTCCTCACAAGCATCATCAGAGACTGGGCCCTGAGACTGCACCACTTGCCCTGAACCGGAGCTCCAGCCTGGCCGAGGTGGATGCTTGCGGGCCAAGGACTGTTTGAAGCTGTGCCTGGTGCTTGTCATGGGACGCTGCAGGATGTTGGTTATCGCACCCTGTCCCCGCACCTGCGTGATGGGGCTACGATCTCCACACACAATAGTCCGTAACTCTTCCCACCTTTTAGCCAGAGGCCACTCACTTTGGAAAAGGACTATAAAAAGTGACTTTCTTAAAAAGACTTTGAGATCTCTTTCTCCCCAATGGATTGAAGACACGTCTCATCTCGTTTCGTCTCATCGGAGGCCATGAGGATGCGTCTTGTCTGTTGGTACCTATATCCCATCCTTTCTACCTCTCTCTCTCCATTTTACTTCATCCCTCTCTCTCTCTCTCTCACACAAAAACTTGATTGTTAGCATGCAATAAACTGCATTACTGCTTTCTGCTAAACAAACCTGAGTCCCTTGCTTTTGCCTTTGCACCCTGGGGTTGAACGAACCATCACGACTCCTGCTCGGGTTGAGGGGATTGTGACACTCCTGGGCCAAGGCTCCCTGAGCTGACCAGGAGCCCAGACCTCCACTCCCAATGCCGGGGCTCCGCACAAAAGTGTCCATGCCAAACAGGTCAGTGAGTTTCCCTGGGAACAGAGGCACCCAGGCTGGGTGGGACTGTTGATCTGCTGGGGGGTAGAAAGTGTCTGCAGAGACACCTGGACAGGCTGGATCATGGGCTGAGGCCACCTGTATGAGGTTCAACAAGGTGAAGTGCCCCATGCTGCACTTCGGCCACAACAGCCATGGGAGGCTCCAGGCTGGGGGCAGAGTGGCTGGAAAGCCACCCAGCTGAAAAGGTCATGGGAGTGTTGGTTGGCAGTGGCTGAACATAAGCCAGCGAGTGCCCAGGTGGCCAAGAAGGCCAAGAGCATCCTGTCCTGGAATATGCTTTACTGGTGGCCTTGGCAGTGTTAGCAGACTCAGGTTATTAGGGGGCTTCTCTGGTCTTGAAACGGTTTTCCAATGAAACAGGTCTCCAGCTATAAACCTCCATTCCTTGTTTTGAAGGATGCAGTCCCAAATAGACCCACACTGGTGTATTTAAGGAATTTAGCATCTCCCTTTCCTTGAAAGTAAAGGAAACCTGGCTTTAAATGCTCTTAAAATAATTTCATTCCTTGATCTTCAGCTGTGCATTTGAATTGAGGTGCTTTTGTATAGAAAGTTTGGACCATGAGACAAATGCAGGCAATTTAGCTGCAATGGCAGTTGTTTTATTTGCTTTTCTGCTTCCTTTCCCCGTGGGTAGAAAATTTGGGAGTATTTGTCTTGTGCTTTGAGTTCTGGCTCACACTTGATCACAGACGTGTTGTAAAATCTTATCTATTCCTTTCCCCTCAAAAAATCTTGCTGACTGGTGGGAATTGCTAGAGACAAGGCTTTCAAACCAGTCCCCAGTATGATTATCCCAATGTCCCTGCTTAAATCCAAGTATGCTTGTATTAGAAGTAGTGAACTATTCTAACTCCCCTGCCCCCTCCCCCTTTTTTTTTAGTTGCTCTTTGGGCAAGTCGTTTATGTCATTCCAAGTCTTTTTTATCAAATCTGTGGAGTGATGTTGCTGCAGTAGCAGCACCCTGAGTTCAGTGGGAACAGCTCCAGAGCACTGGGTGCCACAGCAGTGGGCACGGTGAGAGACTCGCCTCCACTGCCATGACCATCCAGCCTCGGGGAGAGCAGCTGCTGGGGCTGCCCCCATTCTGCCGACAGCAGTCTGCCACCAACATGTGGACTGTGTGGCCATGATTTTGGCAGAATATGGAAAATGCATTGTTTGAAGGTATTTTCATGTTGTCTAACATCACCTGACTGGAGCAGTTTGGTAGGCTCTGCCCTGTGGGCAGAGCCATGTCAGGGATGGGTAGCTGTCACTTGCACTGGCAGTGTCATTTTTCCAGGCAGGCTCCTGATACAGCTGCAGGAGAAGGCACCAGCTGCTGAATCAGGCCCAGGGAGCAGCAGCAGCAGCAGCACATTGAGGAGACCTTCATCTGCAAAGAGCCCCTCACCCCTTTTGCTCCCCCATGGCAGCACAAGGTGATTCCACTGCAGGTGAAGGGCTGCAGCAGACTGGAGACTCCTTCAGCCAGAACTTGCTGCAATCTCATTCCTGCAGCTGTGCTGGGAGGATGTTTGCTACAGCAGGGGTGTCCATGCCCAGGAATGCTGCTTGGCTCAGGGAGGCAGAGTGTGCAACAAAAGCTGCATTCAAAGCACTGATCGTGAGCCCCCTGAGTTGCTGGCAAGTGCAGCAGCTCTTCTTCATTCCGTGCAAGTGAGAGCCGAGCCTTGGAACCTGCCCCTGGGAACAGGGAAACACTCTGAGTATTGTTCTGAATTTTCAGGGACAGTCAGAATGAGAATCATATTGAGGCTGGTGTTACAGTGTTGGGTTTGGATGTGCCTGCAGGAAAGAAAGCAGGAATAAATCCCTGCCACAATGAAGGAGAACCTTTGCATGGCCAATTTCTACCCTACAGAAACACTGATGATATTGGCCCACTAAAGAGAGGGGGCAGTGAATGAAGAGTGAAAAGCTTCTTTGAGGAGGTAGGAGAGATGAGACATGAAGAAATAATTTTGCTGATGCAGGAAAAGGGATCAGACCCACTAGTCCCTTGGCTCATGCTCAGTTCTGCCACATCAAGCATGAGTCAGTTTTAAACCACTCTGTGGAGAGTATTTCAGAAAAACCTGCTCCGTACTATTTCCATTAGAAAATTTGGAATTGTCAGGAAGCACCAAGATCAGAAATATTTTGAGGCAAATCCTGTTTATGTTGTTTTTCAGTGTCTTCTGCAATAAAGAATCGAGGGAATAAACACCTGAAACAATGAAGCAGAGCAAAAGTGGAATGTTTGGATGATCAGTTTGTTCTCTAAATGACACCGGCCAACTGAATTCAGGGGTCATTTACTGGGGAGGGCAAAGCTTCTTTTACTTCCAACCCCTGGTTGTGTCCCAGCATTTTATTTGTTGAGAAGAGAAATAAACAAAATCCCCAACCAACAAGCTGCAACCCAGAACTGAGTGGGAATGACAGAAATAAATGCCTTGAAAAGTAGCTTTGGAAAGCATCAACTTCCTAGACAGTGTCAAACATTCAGGACTGGCCGGGCCCAGGGCTGGCTGCCCTTGGAAGGGAAAGGGATGGAGCTGGGTGGGGGTTCTGTGGCCATGGAAATGAGAGAACCAGGGGCGAGCACGTCACAAAGGGGCAGCCCCGCGCTGGGGCTGGGAAGGTTGTGGGTGACACAGACACAGCAGCTGGAGACACAGCAGGAGACACGTCCGGCTCTGCTGTCTGTGCCCACTGCTGGCCATTGGAGTCACCCCACCTTGTTCTAGGGCTGGAGACCAGCTCCTGTTTCTGTCTATCCCAGACAGTTCCCAAATTCAACCGAGATGCTTTTGTGAGACACAAGCACGGGTTCAAACATGGATTCTATTGGAAAAGGAAAGGCCACAGAAGGAAAGGTGAGGATAGAAAGGAGTTGAAGGCCTGAACAAAATGGAGAAAAATCCCACCAGTGTTCAGGGAACATTGGTCCATGGTGGTCAGTGCTGGCCCTGTGTCAGAGTTGGTGGCTGACAGCTACAGGTGATCCTGCAAGGACGCCCATGGCATTACAACATTCTGTTATTAGTTTGCTCTGCTTTCTCCTTTTTGACAGTAGCCAAATCACTTATACTGTCAGTGGCAAGGACTGTGGCCACAGATGACCACAAATTGAACATGGTCAGGAGATGCAAGTCCTGTTTCTTTCTTTGCCATCTATGTTGGTGTTACTACAGATAAATTTCCTATTCTTCCTCTGCTTGGTGATTGGGTCCAACACTGAGGATGATATTACGGTGCTATAAAACACCAGCAAGGCCTGCCTGCTTGCTGAGAGCTCTTTGAGGTTTGCAGAAATAGCAGTCACAGCTGTGTGGGTCTTTAATGGATATTCACAAAAGGCCAAGAAGAAAATCTTTCCTCCCCTCTTATCATTGTAGCTTTCCACCTTTCCCTTCAGACATGACAATTCAGTAGTGTTCAGAAGAATTAAACACAGGCTAGATCCATGAAAAATAAAAACAAAGAAATTTTCTCAAGAATTCAAAGTCCCTCTAGAGCTTCAACCATTGGACATTATGGTATGATAAAGGAGGAAGGTCATCTAACCCACCTGTTCCCTTGTGAGCATGGCTCAGCCTCACACAGAGGTACGGTGGGAGCTGGGCACTCTCTGGCAGGAGGAAGGGTCTTGTGCCAGCCTGGAGAGCCTGTGCCCATTGCCAGGGAACAGTGCTACCTTGCAGATGCCCCTTGCCATGAGCTGTGCTGCTCCCAGTGCCCCATGGAGCTGCAGGGCTGCTCAGCTGTGGGGCAGGGAGAGGAGCAGGGGGCTGCATGTGCAGCTGAGCCATTGCTGGAAAGCACAGGGCTTGGGCTCCCTGCTGTCCCAGGGCAGCCCAGAGGCCAGGCTGTTTCCCTGGGAACTCTGTGCAAGTGGGTCAGGGTGTGCCCCTGGCCTGCCCCAAGGGGCTGCTGGCAGGAACATGTTTCCCTGGGCAGCTATTTAGAGGTTTCCAGGAAATGTGTCCCATGCAACGTGGAGCTTTAGATGCTTTTGGTTTTCATTATTTTATGTTACATTTTGTGTCTTCACTTTGCAGGCCTGACTGGCTACCCTCTTGCCAAGAGGTTTTCCCTGGCAAATCCCTCTATGCTCCTTCCCTCCAAGCTCTTGCCTCTCCCAGAAGAGCTCTCCTCCACCAAGCCAAACAAGATGTGCAGCAGAGAGCAGGAGAATCGGGAAAAGGGCAATGGCTGTGATGACGATGTAAGAAATAACAGGGAGCTCAATTCTGAGGGAAGAGGACATAACATAGACAAGCTAAGTCCTGTGCAGTAGATTTTCAGTTTATGCCCTGTAGGAGAGCTCAGAGATCTTTTCCTTTGGTGTGAGCCCATGGAAGCAACTGTGCCAAGGAAGAGCTTAGATGGACACTGCACTTCAGGCTGTCTTTGCAATGGGGCTGTAGTGCAGATTTCACATCCTCATTGTGTATGAAGAGCAGGAGGGGTCTTTGAATGGTTTCTGGTCTGATGTCTCTGCATGAGAAGCCCCAAAGCAGTCAGCAGCTCAAGTTGTCCATCTGACTAAAATCCTCCTACATTTAGTAGCCTATGGGTATCTGTGAACCATGTCTTGGTGGTGTGTTCTGTCGACTCTGTCTGCTTGGGAAGGAAAAAGGTGTTTCCTGGAACAGGCAGTCCTGCAAAGTCAGTTCCAGATTGTCTCAGCTTCTGAGACACCCTGGCCTTTGCACAGTTGTCTCTGATGCTGTTTTCTGGGCAGCTGTGTCCTGGCATGGCTTTGTCCAGAGGGAAAGGATGGGAGGTGGCCATGGGGAGAGCAGCCCAGAGCCAGCCACACGATTGCCTTTGCAGCAGGGCCAGCACCTGCAGTTTTTTGGGTTTGCCATGGGGTGCAGGAGGAGGCAGGTGAACAACAGCTTTGGTAAAGAGAATGTCCAATCAAAGGCTGTGTACTTGATGTCAGTCTTGATGAGAAAGGGCCCAATGTATCCCTGACAGGATCTGATCCTTTCACTGGAGTTGAACAAGTCCTGATTTGTCATTTAGCTGTGCCAGAAATCATGGGATACTAAGCAAGGTGCATCTGCCCCACTGCCTCCACTCTCCTTCCTGGCCATGGCTGGGGGCCCTGGAGAAACCTGGGCTGGCAAGACCTTCCAGAGAGCAGCAGGGCAGGGAGCTGCTGAACTTCCTGGATGCCAGTGAGCCTGAGATGATGGAGGTGGGAGCTGGAGAGCGAGCTCCCGAGATCAGCAGCTTCTGGGCTGAAAGGCTGCTGGGGAACTGAAAGAGGGAAGGGCAGCAGAAGAATGAGGGGCTTGAGAAAAGCAGGTTTTGATCCTGTAGAATGGCTTTGTGAGGATGTGGCTGGAGATTTGCAGTTGCTGTGAGGTGCCTAAGGGGCAGGGATGGAACAGTGATCTAAACCCATTCCCATACCATCAAAAGGCCAGTGGAGGCAGTGGCACCCCTGAACATACTGATGCCAAACATGTGCATTCCAGATGTGGAGGTTCTTTCTGACCCCCAGGTGCTCTACAGGCACCTACTCCCAGCTCTATAGGCTCCTGCTCGAGCTCTTAGCTCTTACTTCTCAGGTAATCTTCTAAATAAGCAAAGCAGCTAATAGTTAAAAAGGTTATTTATTACAAAGCACATCTTTTACAAAGCACATCAGTCTCAAAAGGCAATACCAAAAGCAATGTCAAGCAATGGCAAAAGCAGTAGCAATAAGCAAATGGCTAGAAGCAGAATGGCTAAAAGCAACACCTCTCCCAATACATACTGTTATATAGCATTTTTCCAACAAGCTAAGATGCAAAGTCAGGCCACCTCTTTAACCTATTAGAATTCTAGTTTCTTAGCTCACCAGGTTATGTATAACACTACACATAGAATCTATCTAAGAAATGCAAGCAATATTCTGCTATAACTATTATGTCTAAGTTCTGTCAACAACTGTGGGCTTACAGCCTCTGAAGATATCAGTGTTTTGCAACCTTCAGCAGAACAAGCTACTGCTGTGGAATCCAGACCTTTTACTCACTAAAGACATCAGAACCCACTCTAAGATTTTTAATCCCTGCACTCTAACTTCTCTCTGAAGAATTCAGAGAGACCCCTAACTCACTGACTCCAACACATGGCCTTCCAGCATTTGCCAATCAGACTCATCCTCCCACCAGTGGCCTTCCCTATTTTGCCTGACCTGTCAGTGAAAGCAGCAGAACCTTGCACTGGCACACGACTACTTTTGGTCTCAAAGACAACTTAACTTGCAGTAGCTTATGGGGAGATGACAAGCAATCTGTCTGTAAAATCTTGCAGTGCACTTTGCAAGGAACACTATTAACAAAGCCTCCTTCAAAGAATTCCTGCTCCACAGGAAATACAATCCTTGTGGGGTCCACTGCTATCAAGTGCATGCATCGTAGACAGCATTTGATTATCCGTCGCGCAAACAATTCCAACACCATCCTTGCTGTCTTTTGCAGCTGATGCGGCATAACAACCTGCTCCAGAATGTGCAAGGGATCAGACCATTTGTCATTCCTGGCCAGTGATACCTGTAGGATATAAATCCAGATTGGTGATAAATCAATGGAAGGATCTACTTGGTATACCTGATGAGTAGAAAGAGCTTGCTGCAGCCTGCTGCAGTGTGTTGGGCTACAATAACAACACTGTGGCAAAAATTTCCATTGATATCTCTGTCCTGACTCAAAATTGTTCACTGCAGGCACCGTAAAAACAAATTTTGGCCTATCTTAGGACACCAGGGTATTGTGAAAAAGCAATCCTTCAAGTCAAACCAAAATTCCCATCCAGCAGGG